>NC_079434.1:12633453-12797869 GCF_026213295.1 Gadus chalcogrammus | reverse complement strand
CACTTCCAGGAAGATATTTCCAAAGAACATAACAGGAGTGATGTTGTTATAGTAATTATAATACTGCCGCCATGGACCAAGTGTGCTGGCCATGTGGGTTTGGGTCTGGGTATTGGTCATGTATCTCTCACACTATTCTGCTCACTCTTGTTGTGCCGCCTGCTGAGGCCGTCCCTCTTCCAGTTGCCACCGCTAGATGAGATCTCCAGGTCTCAACAGTTTACATTGATACATCCAATGAGATCGGTCTGCCTGTAACATATTGTACCTTGAGATGCAGAGAGGATATCATCAGCTGACAACATTTATTTGGCTACATTGAAAGAGCTGTCATGTGTTTTATGTAGTACTACTTGCATTCTTTGTTTGTGTCTCTATACATATGATGGTTTATTACAATGCTTTTCTGCTTATGCAATTAAAACAAAGGTTTGGTTTAAAAACATGAATCTGACTGGCAATGACTTCCAATGCAGGATAGTTATACATAATTAGCAAGTCAACCTGTTGCACCAGCTGTGCGTAATTTCAAATTTCTTAGATTTTCAATACAGTAAAAACGATCTTATTTAATGATGTGACATTTAAATATCGATCAAGCCTACTACGATGTGCTATGAACGCTGAAAACGCTATTTTAAGTATGATTGTTGTGACCATGGATAACATTGCTTGGCTAAACACATTCTGTTCAATCTTTTAATATTGTTCCACTGGACATAATTGAGGTCCAGAGAGCACTAAAACATCTGGCCCTGCTAAATCTGCAGGTCCTGACAAGCTTGAGCCATTATTTTTGAAGTGGGTTTAGACTTTATAGCAGAATCTCTGACCCATTTTTACATTTCTCAACAATAAGATTCCTAACATTTGGAAATCTGCCCTTGTCCTGCCTCTGTTTAAAGGAGGCGATCCTACAGTGTTAAACAATTACAGGCCAATTTTTTAACTATGTGTTAAGCTCAAGTCCTTAAAGTCTGTCAGTGACCAACTTAAAGAAGTTCTTGACATGAGTAATATTTTATCCGAACACCAATCAGGTTTTAGAAAATGACATGGCACAATTACTGCAGCCTTAAAAGTTGCTAACGATATTATTGAATCACTGTTTTTATTGATCTCTCCAAGACATTTGATATGGTTGACCGTGCCACCTTGGCAGATAGACTACACAAAATTGGTTTATCCAGGCAGGCCGTAAACTGGTTTTCAAATTATTTGTCAGTGCGAACCCAATGTGTCCAGTTTGCTGGGTCTTCGTCCTCCTTTCTTCCTCTTTTAAAGGGCGTGCCCCAGGGTTCCATACTAGGGCCACTGTTGTTCTCAATATATATAAACAATCTTTGTGACAAAATATCCAATGCTGCCTGTCATTTCTATACAAATGATACTGTTGTATATATGTTATCCCCTTCAATGGTAGAAACGTTTTATTTCCTGCAGTCTGCTTTTGATGTTTTACAGTCACAGCTGTCAGAATTTAAATTGGTTTTAAATATAGATAAAAATAAATTAATGTTTTTTTCAAATGGTAAAGAGCTACCAAATAAAATGCCAAAGCTTTTAACAACCCACAAGGTTGAAATTGAAAGGGTGAATTTGTACAAATACCTGTTATTTTTTTATTGATGAAAATAAATATTTTAAACTACATATTGAAAAACTTTAAAATAATCTTGCTTCAGAATGCAGGCCAGGAAACATTTGTTCACTGCAACCTTTCTACCATTGTTGGATAACGGTGACCTGCTATTTATGAACGCACCTGAACCGTACCTCAAAAAATTAGATGTTTGCGTAATCTAATTAACTAAAATTAGCAGGGTAATGCTAATTTGACTAACTAATCAGTTGTGGCTATATCATTACAATGAAATGACGTGTGATTAAATTTAACGTGAATAAATCTTTCATTGCATTACCTCGTCTGTGAAAATGAGTCCTGCTTGGTCAGCTTGATTTCCACTGGAAATGAGCCCATGCTACTAAACGACGTCATCAAACTAAGACTTTTGTTTGTTTGTTTTAAGAGAGAGCCACCTAGTGGCAGAAAATTGCAGATTGGGCCTTTAAAAGCGATTTATGCATTAAAAAACCTTCTCTTTATTCCCTTAAATATATGCATCATTCAAAATAGCCATATAAAAGTGTTATACATAAACGTAAAGTTCAGAATAAAAACAAGCGAGATCAACCTTTTAAACCAAAACAATCAAAAGAGCAAACCCTCTGCTCCCTCCCTTCGTTTCTCCACCAGTGCTCCATTCACACACCTTAGATTGACCAACAAAATGGATTCATCAATAAGGGAAGAGAAATTAGCAAGGAGCAGTCTAAAATCTAGATACAGACACAATCAACTCAAAACAGATATTCTCGCATTCTTTTAACAAACCACTCAATTGCTAGGGGTTAACGCCTTATTCCCGCTGTTAGGGTGTTCCAGAGCCTAGGGATCTCTGAAGGTGAATGCACAGATGCCTTAAGTTATAAGCCTTGACTTGCATGGATCTGCCAATAGGGCTGCATGTGAATATCAATGGTCACACCCTAGATACCTCATAAGAGTTTGGCATGTCTAGTGTGCTTTTAAAGTAATCTGTGAAATCTCAGGTTTGTGTCCTAATAGGGAGCCCTTCAAGCGGTGCCAGGGATTTGATGCTGTCTGTGATAAATTTACCTCGGATCAAGCATTCGTACTGTGTAATAGCAGAAGTTCTGGGGTTAGCCGGCCCACAGCCTGGGCCGAAGGGGGGGAGGTGACTGAGCCATTAGTCAAGTGACACTACTTAAAGAAGTACATCAGTTCTAGATTACTTCGGGATGGATAGTATATGCAACCCTTTTTTCATGGCTGGACTATATTGAGGTGTGACTGCTATTTTATGACTGTGTTTCAGGCGAATTTGATTCCTAACAAATTAATATGTTGTGATTTCAGTTGGCCTCTACTAGCAGGGATCGACAATTGTGATCCGTTAAAATGTATGGAATGGTCCTTTTAAAGGGCTTGTAAAGTGTGGGACAAGGCATAATCTTTAAGAAGTAATGATAATGATTCAGTGCCGGCACATCAGGCAAGCTACTTAATGCCCGTTGGCTGATTTATGCTCTTTTGAGTGCGTAGAAGAAGAGTCCATTCTACATTCCTTGCTCCTAAGTTAGATTATACCTCCATTGGAATGTAATAGTGTCTAGTCCAACCTTTTTTTGCCTCTTTTGACCATCTACATTAAGATTTGTGAAACACCTACACTGTACTGTACACACATATTCGGCATGTCTGTTGAAAATGTATGCACACCTTTTTATCAGAGCATCTCGCACACACAAACACACACACACACACACACACTACAATTTGTATTTCAACAACCTTTATCTGGTTCCTATTTAAATAACTCCTGTGATATCAGCCTCTTCAGTTGGTTCTTCTGAAGTAAATTGATGATCTAACTCTAATGGACACTATAAAGACGCCTTGTTTTTTGTGTGTTTTGTGCCATAACAGATTTCCTCATCCAAGGCAAACAGAGGCCACTGTTTGCACGAAGAATGTACGAGCGGCAAAGAGTCTATGAGATGGTAAGGTGAAATTCTGTCTCAATCATTGCGCTCTTCGTCTTTCGTTCCAGACCTTCCTTCGTATCTCTCTCCAGCGCTCGCTCTCAGGTTGAAACATAACAGGCAGTGTCAGATATGAACCATTGAACCGTTTATTGGCAATAGAGCGCTAATATAAAAATATATACATCATTGTATAAACAAGAACATAGTTGGAATTCATTAATGTGCGATAGTCTGGGTTATCCATCTTAATATAGGTTGCCTTATCAGATTAGCTGCATTGGATTTTAAATATTACATGTCCTTCTTGGTACATCAGTGCAGCCTATGGCCATAACTTGACCTGCTAGTGTGGGGGATAAATCTGACACAGTTATGGAATATAACAATTGATAGGAAGGGGAATTCTCAAGGAATGACGTGCTCTCAGCCCCTCAGTCTTGAACTACAAGTCGACCCCAACCACAAGACATCCACAACCCCTTTGCCCTCCTGTTGTGCTTCCTTTACAGCGGCCCAGGGTGCGCCCGGCATACCCCAAAGGGCCGCCTCCTAAAGTGGCTAAGCTCCCCGATGCTCCAAGGTGCACCAAGGTTTCCGAAGGCTGCCTACCCAATTCCCGCTGCTGTGACCCGTGCGCAAGCTGCCAGTGTCGATTCTTTAACACCATCTGCTTCTGCCGCAAGACCAACTCGATGTGCGGAAAGAAGGCATAGAACGGAACATGAGGAAAGACACACATGCAACCGTACCACAAGAACAGATGTGATATAACTATAATAACAAATGCATGTCGATAATAGAGCATAGACCTATTTACTGAACAGAAGGAACCATTGCTGGTACAAAATGATCATTTTTGTCATCGTCTATAGCTGCTTTAGAGTTTGTAATCTATATGTATTCTCCAGTGTATATTTTCTTGTACAAATCCAAAAATGCCTATGACGTGAGTTTTTGGCTCCGTTATGGCTATTAAGCTATATTTTCTCAATTACAATAAACAATATGACTTGTCACCTGTCATTCCATGTTGTTTCTATAAACGTATGTTTATATGTTAGCATAATTTATGTAAATGTTTTTTCCAGGAGAATACTCAAATCAAATTTTAACAGATGGTGATAACAGTGATTTAATACAATCAGATGGTGGCGCAATTTAGTAATTTACCCCCATTGACATGGTCTTGGGTCAATTACTTGAAACTAATGTATAGATTATATAGAGTACATCTATTTGCCATTTTATAACTGATTCATATTTAATTAATGTTATTGGTGATATTGTTGCATGATTTAAAGCTCTGCATATAGTTCACCATCTGCAGCAGTCTTACATGAAGTGCACATTCAATTCAATACTGTGGATATGAGTAGGCCAGCAATCTGAAGCTGTTTAAACTTATGTGTGCATTTTTACATATAAAGTATATTACGCGTGTGTGTGTGTGTGTGTGTGTGTGTGTGTGTGTGTGTGTGTGTGTGTGTGTGTGTGTGTGTGTGTGTGTGTGTGTGTGTGTGTGTGTAGGCCTATATTATTCTATAACTTAAGTTTTCCTGTTTTCAGTAAGTCTACAAAAATAAAATACACTTTTCTTCTATTTATTGAAATTAAATGTATTTATTATGTATATATAAATATATATTTATTTATTTTTTATATATAAAATAATAAGTAAAATCACTTATTAAAATACCGACTTTTATATCTACAATGTCATTACACTTCATTATTTGGGGTAGCGCGCTGGATCAGATTTAGCCGTGGATGGTGTCTATTTTGTTTTTGCGGTACTGGGGCTTTATGGCCACTGATCGGAGCACTTCGTCGGGCCCAGAAAGCCAAAACGACTGGCATTTTACCAGCCAGCAAAAAGGAACCCCGGAGTAACTCGGAGTAACGGGAAGCAGGAGCGACTGACACGGTAATAAAACATACCTGGCTGACTACACTAACTCCTTACACCCGATCACAAAGACCCGAAGCCGTGTCGTTTCACAGATAGTTTCTTAACGGTCTATTTCCACTTTCAGCCAGCTGACTGCCCATCTTTGTGATGGCGGACATGGCTGCTAAGGAGCTAGCTAGATAGCTAACTAGCAAGCTACTGGGCCCTTCTGCAAGCAGCTGGCTAACGGCTAGTAAGAGTGGACCTAGGTGACTTAAGCTGTACTGCATGCTATCTAGGAGTCTCTCTAGCTATTCAGCAGGCCTATGCAACGTTTGCATTCTAGTGTAGCTGTTCTTCAGTCCTTAATGCATTTGGTCCGAGCATTTCAGGTTCATGGGACAGCTAGGGAGGCTAGCTAAATTACTTTGCCAACAAGACGTTAGCATTGTTTTTACCCCTTCGCCAGTCTTTTAGCTTGTTTCTATCTGGATTTGCTCGCATCGAATACTGTGATAACAAAAATCACCACATTAAAACTGAGTACCTTGTTAGTTAGAGCTATTCGAGCAGCTTTTAAATCCTGACGTCGCAAGCACTGTCAAAAACTAGAGGCAGTTTGAGCTAATGCAAGTTTGTCATCGGAGTTGGCTGCCGTGACATTAGTCGATACTGCCGTGGTTGAGGCATCAACAACAGGGCTCTAGGCATCAACCGCTCTGGACTGAAATCTCCCGAGACATTGGAACAAGTGCAAATGAAATCCCTTGTGTACTGAACTGTATGGCTAGTCCTTGCAATACAATCTGTACTGTATTGCAGGTAATGCGGGATACCTTGGTGCTCACACTAACGTTTAAGTTGAGTGTTGTGTGCAAGATGTCTATTCACTCACGAAGTTTTGGAGCATAGCACAAATGGAAAACAGGCCTGTGAAATGTATTACCTGCTCTATGAATTATACAGCACAAAACAGTATATTAAAGACGCTTAAAAATACTTCCGTTTATTGTTATGCTGCTGCTAAATGACAGCAAGCAGAACAGACGTACCGGACTTGCATCTCATGACTTGAATAATCGCAGTTCAATATTAAAATACTATAATGCAATGTTTGGCACACTTTGGGCTTTAAGTGTAAAGTTTGAAATCTTGTCCAACTTAGTTTCAAATTAACCGGAAACGATGATACTGTCATGCTGTCTCACCCCATCTGGAAATGAGAAGACATTCAAGACAGAGTCTAGCATTGAAGAAAAAAGGGTGGATGCTTAAATAATTAATGCCAAATAGACTTCCTCATACCAAGCAATGTTAGGCATTGTCATGCTGACTTTAAATATTCTGTTTTAATTGGCAAACGTGCGCATCTAATTGCGTTATTGTTTTTATATAGTTAAATTCGGTTATTTGTGTCCATGTAAATAGACTCAATAAGGTATGTTAACCAACTTTGTTTGTGTCTTCCCCTACATGAGCTTAAGCAAATTCACATGGGGAAATAGTAGCACAAAAACAGCGCCAGATCTGATCAATTAGGTCTTCCATAGACTTTTCCCTGTCATCAGAGTTACACTAACTTTGGCTTTTACAACATAATGTAATCGTGTCAGTGTCTCACTTCAAGGGAATGAATTAAAGTTTTCACTACACATTTAAATAATTCCAAATACTTAATAATAATAATAAATTAAATTTATATAGCGCTTAATATGGTACTCTAAGACGCTTTACATATTGGCCTATCAAAACTATGTAAGACAGACTAGGAATAAAAGAAAAACAGAGGTTAAACATGAAGAATAAGGTGGGAGTTAGGTGGGGAAGGCTAGTGTGAAAAGGTATGTTTTGAGGGCAGATTTGAAAGAAGAGGGTTGGAGAGACTGATGTGGGAGGGGAGTGAATTCCAAAGGGTGGGGGCAGCAACTGAGAAGGCCCGATCACCCCAAGTCCGTCGCTCAGTCCGTGGAACTTGTAGCCGGTTGGCAGAATTGGACCTGAGGAATCGGGAGGGGGCGTGGTGATGGAGGAGGTTGGCTAGGTAGGGGGGGGCTAGGCTGTTGAGGGCCTTGTAGGTGATGAGTAATATTTTGTAGTTGATTCTGTGTTTAATTGGAAGCCAATGGAGTTCACGGAGGACAGGTGTGATGTGTTCTCTGGAGCGGGTACCAGTGAGGAGGCGTGCAGCTGAGTTCTGGACATATTGACGTTTTTTGAGGACTTTGTCTTTGACTTTGACTTAGTCTCCAGAAGATTGTTGGTATAAAGAAAATATTTCATCAGAACCTTTCAAAAGTTATTACAATTTAAAAAATGTTGTATGACCCTATAATGACAAACCGCAAAAGACTCCATTATCACTCTTGTCTCCTGTAGCTGTTGTTGTCTGCTCTAGCAGGGCCGATAGGGTTTTACCACTCCAATCTGCAGAGCAGTACATGCCCTGCATGTATTGCAAAAGCTCTGTCAAATAAGACTTCCTCACACAACCATTCAGTCTGGTATTGTGCTCTGTCCTTGGTTGTATCCGGAAGATCAGTATTTATTTCGGTATGTCGGTGTTGATTTGGTAAACAATATACTGAGTGACTGAGTCTAGACAACCTGGTGCCTAAACCAAGCCAAAACATAAAAACACAAATCTTTTTACTTTTTTTTTTTTTATTGTATCGCCTGACCTCAGCAAAGCAATGTTTTCTATGAGCTGAACATTTATTAAAAACGATGAAGCTGAACATTTATGAAAAACCATAAAGCCTTATTCTACAATCAAGTCATTACTCCTTAAGGCCATGTTTACCTTCAAATTCAAAAGCCCCTCTTATAGCATTATGGTACTTATCCACTGGCAGGCTGTGTACGTGCTTAAGCTTTGTTTTGGTTTTTGCCACTGCCAATTAAGCCACTACATGCCAAAGTAACTGATTATTTATCTCCTGTCTACCTGGCCTGAATTGGCCCTCAATCTTGTTTTAGGGATCTTCTCTTTTGGTCTTACATATTCTTTACAAACGCCATCTCTTCCACTTTCTTTAATAAATTACACATTAATACAAAACTAAATTAACTTGAATTATCACACATACTCAAACTCGCACACTAACTGTGTATTGTTTTTGAACCTACTATTCATAGCTCTGTCTGGTGTTGCAAAACAACAGAGTGGACTTGGCTCTGGTCAGATTGTACCCACGCTACTGTGTGGAATGAGGAGACTTTCTGGGATTTAGTTATATACCTAAGGATAAAGATCTAGCAGTTTGATTGTGAGAAGCGTAAGATAAATGAGATGCGTCACTGGGTTACACTTGTGCATAAGTGTGTGCGTGTGTCACAAATCCTTCAATTACTCCCTCTTGTATTAAGAGGTAGTCTAAGGGAGACATAGGTTACTTATACTTACTGTTGCTATTTTTCCTTTCCTTTTTGCATTTGAAGAGAACACATCTGCCATCCATCTCTTTAGTGCGTTAGTATTGCTCTTTTGCATTTAAAACCCTGCAAATAGAGGAAGTAATCGCTACAAGATGGCCTTGTTATCTGGAAAGTGTGATTTAAATTGCCTGGCAGCATTGAGAGAGAGAATGTGTGTGTGTGTTTGTAAAAACGTAGTTCCCTAAATGTAAACTAGTAGAACAGATTAACTATCGTTAATCACATTATACAACTTGTTATTTATTATGTTTTTGGTCTTATCATTTGAGAGGGCTGTGACGTTTGAACCTCTTAGTGATGAGCAAAAATTGACCAGACCTATTGGTTGACATATCTAAAGTCTCAGAAGCAGTTTGAAAGGGCTGCCCGTTTTTGTTAGTCATTAGCCGGGGCGTTAAAAACATTGGCACAAACATTGAGTCCCAGTCTCTTGCACTTAGCCCTCTCCCCTTGCTTTCATGTACAGCTTCTCTGTGGGTAAGACCGCATCCAGCTTCTTCTCCCCTTTTAGCCGCACTTGCGAAAGCAAAGGATTTAAGGATGGCAAGGGGCAATGTCATTTTTTCACTTGGTCTGTTGTTCTGTCCAAGACAGAATCGTAGAGAAAACAGCCGTGATGAAGTGGTTTCCGTCAATGGTTTGGGATTCATGCGTTGGTTTGGCCAACCAAGGTTTTGTTGCCGAACTTTGAGTGCTGTGTCTACTTGGCTTGCTGGGGAATGGGGAATCTAGCCAGTTGGCCCTCTTTGGACATTTTATTCATAATGTTACATGGGAAATGTATCATTCAAATTCACTGTTTATTTTCTTTTTATTTCAATGATGGATGTAATATCATTATACTTCAGTGGTTCCAATACATTTCCAACAATTAGTTTTAAGTGCTCTGTCAAAGGGATGTAAAACATAACATTTTCACATCAGCTGGTGCCTGGTTCAGAAGTCAGAATGGGAAATATTAATCATTTTTTTTAGATGAGACTAAAAGGGGGACATTTTACGACATGCTTCACTGCAGTCTGCATGATCGTCTGTCATGACGTGATAACAATGAAGCCGCTTTTCTCTCAAACTCCCTAAAGAAAATATAAATATAATCATGCTGATAACTGATGCTTTTATGGCACCCTACTTTACCAACAGGCGTGAAGTTGAAAGGGCTATTACCCGCCATGTCCCAGTGTCTTCTCCAGGCAGAGTGTCCACCAGATGTATGATGACTACCTGTTAGGCTCCCAGTTGGAACAGTCCTCTAGATAGGCTGGTAGACTAGTCTCCCAGTTGCTACTGTCTAGATAGGCTGGTAGACTGAGCCCTTGGTCATTATCTATGTATATTAAGGTTTTGTTAATGATTAGTTCATGACTGAAGGCATGTATATGTCTTGTATATAAACGTTATCATATAGTGTTGCCAAAGCGTTGAACTGACTAGTATTTCTGGAGCCGGCTAGGGTGTGCAGTTTAATCAACAAGTCGATTTATGACGACGATCTGTAGTAAAAATAACCTTTTGATTTGTTGTTTTAAAATAAATCTCCAATTTAGTGTATCGTTTTCAGTTATTTTTTTGTAATCCGTTTTTGTTTTTATTGAGATAAACAAGGACGTCCTTAAAGAGAATGCAGACGAGGCAAACAAAACAATCCATTTGTTAATTAATGACCAGACTTGGTCAGCTGGCAACCCTCTGACACAGACATAAGCTTGAGTCGTTGAAGACTTGTCTTTGTCTATGCGGTAGCTGCAATTCATTCTTCACATTGTTTGGAGAATTTGGAGTTGATGAGACTTAGCTTCTACCCACAGGTTGTAAAGAAGAAGTTTTTAATGGGGTGCTGTCATATATACGAGTAGAATGCCTTGGGGAGGTAGACTTCATAGTGTTGTAACCACACATACCTAGGCCCTATCTGTCTGCAGTTTTCATTTTTAATATTATTTGAGTTCTCTTCACAGGTTACCGCAATTTTCATTATGTTACTAATCAAATTCTCATTCATCAATTTCATGAAGAAGATGCGTAACCATGGGAATAGCCTATGACGGAATTAACATGTGTTAAATATCCACATAAAGTGAAATGACGCTCCCATTGTGTTCTCAAGCACGGCAAGATGAAAACACACGTCAGCTGCTGCTGAAAACATTCTGGCTTGTTGGACTGTACTGTAAATATTCAAAGCGAGACCTCTCCACGGAAAATTATGTTATAGAACAGGCATTGTTTGGTTTATGTCTCCATATGCTGCTCCAGGCCAAGCTATCCATGTTGATAAATGGAAAAATCTAAAGGCAAATGAAAAATTTTCAGGCATTTATTTTGTTGGCAACACTAAACCGTATTGTACCAAACTGTGGTTTTGTGAACTGCTTCACCCCAACTGATCACACTCAATCCTATGTGCCTGTGCACATTTGCTCCACACGCACATGCATCAGCATTGTTTGCACACGCACGTCAGCATCGTGCACATCAGCACTGACTGTAAATGTTCAAGGGGAAAAACACTAGTACCTTGTTATTCACAAAACCTTACTTACGCAAGGCTAGTATTCAGATATTGTGAGGTATCAAAGTTTTGAGACGTCCACGTACCCGACATTTTGATTCAGATGTTCTAAATTATGAAGGATCCTCTTCATCATATAGAATGCTTTTTATCTCTTCTTGGTGCAAATTTGCAGGATTAGAAAGATGCTGCAGAATGCTGTATTCACTCTACAAAGAATTTTAACTTGCTGACAGTTTGTTCCGTCGTGTTGATGTCTGTCTGGTTGTATGTTTTTGTTTCTTTCCTCTGCAGATGACTTGTATTATGAGTAAGCCATCGGGGCTGTACCACGGAATTACTTCTTGTATAGGAGAATTAGTACACAAACGTTAAATATAAATGTAATTATATTAGGACTGGGCGATATGACGATATCATACCGTGGACGATATGAAAGTGTCTACCGGGAGAGTTTTGGCCATATCGTTTATACCGAGAGAGAAAAAAAATCTCATTTGTATTGAAGAAACAGTTCTATTTTTACCACCGGCTATGTATACAATGTGTATAATTAGTATTTAAAATATTTGTGTGATGCTGTGATTTTTATTTTATATTACACTGCACTGACTGACAGCCAGGCAGGTGTGAAGCACACCTTTAAAATGTTTTTTTATTTGTATTCAAAAAACAGTTCAATGTTTACAAGATGTTTGCACTATATGACACTGCAGTTAATGACAGATTGTTCGCTACTTACTCCTTTGTAAGCATGGAAATTCAAGTTCAAAATAAAAGAAAAAACTGATCAAATGTGAAGTATGGTTATTTTAAGCCATTTATTATTTTAATTTACTTCAAAAATACCATATCGTGATATATATCCATATCGTGATATAATATTACTCATATCGTGATATAAGATTTTGTCCATATCGCCCAGCCCTAAATTATATCATAGAAAGCTGTCAATAGCCAAAATATGTTGTATTTGAACTAACTTGTCACTGTTAGCAATATGAGCAAGTATACAATAGGAAGTATAAAAGTGGGGTACAGTGATACAGTAGTTTGTTCTCTTGTAGAACATGTGGTCATCGCCGACTCTATTTAGCTGCGAAGGGAGGAAACATGTTTGATTTTGCACAGTTGGCAATTACAACATGCTTAAAAGGGTTGTAAAAATGCTAACCAGCAGAATGCAAAAGTGGACCAGGCTTTGTAGTCGACGAGGACAACTTGTAAGAGGCTGCCGACAATGAGTCATTGCACTGTTGTTACCAGCTCAGCTGATTCTGGCACTTCCTGTTTCTTGTTTGCAGCGGAACCATGGGACACGGAGTGGGCTGAACCAGACAGCCCAGCCACGCACACCAGACGTAGGTAGCCGCGACCTGCGACCTGCGACTCTCAGGTGTAGCAGGAGGGCGACTGAGCCGTAAAGTAGCCCACAGTGTCTGGGTTTGGCTTTAACTTTGTTTTATCTTCTGCCCCTATCGCTATGAGAGACAGGGGTATGCTTTGTCTGCATATATTTTGATCCATGGAACAAAAAAATGTCTTCTAGCATTATTCAGTGTAACACTCACACTCCCAGCCCAGTATTAGTTTATCCAAAAACGGTAGGACCCTTGGCTATTCTATTCTATTATGATTAGTACCAGAGCTGAATAGGAAATCATCATGTTCATGTTTGTCCTTCTCATGCATTGAAAAATAATACACTTTATGATTATCCCCATTAATTATGATATTTCATGGACTATAAACGCAATAACCTGTTAACTAGACAAGATTTGTAAAGTGCAGCCCTAACCAGCTACTGTGTCTGCTCCTGAAGTCTCTCACTGAGGTCTGTGACATGGCCACGGCCTCCAGGGCGGAGTCCAGCCATAACCATGGAGAATCTTCACAACTTCATGCCATCAGTGAGTCTGCTTACATTCAGTCTCGGAGATGAGAGACCATGTCACTACGAAGACAAGTGCCCTCGAAAACCTACACATCGTTTCACATCAGTGATTCGTCTCCAAAATGACACAATAAGTAAATGAAATATAGGATTCGACCATGGGGATCTGACGGGTCCTTCTTGTCCCCTGCCAGTTTCTTGTGCCAAGCTCCGGAGGAAGAAGAGCCTGTTCGGGTCCATCTACGTGGAGGTGACAGCGGACGGGGAGACGCGGCGCACGGCAAAGACCCACAGCTCCTCCAACCCCAAGTGGGACGAGAGACTCGCACTGTAAGACCCAACGGCTCTGGTCGTCTGTCTGACGTCTGTCTGTCTGTCTGTCTGTCTGTCTGTCTGTCTGTCTGTGCTCTCTGACTAATTGTGTTTCTATCATTTGGCCAGTCAGACTCACACCCAACGGCTCTGGTGATCTGTCTGTCTGTCTGTCTGTCTGTCTGTCTGTCTGTCTGTCTGTCTGTCTGTCTGTCTGTCTGTCTGCTTGTGTTTCTATCATTCGGCCTGTCGGGTCCATCATCATGCCCGCATTCACACAGTGAAGCCTTTGTCCTTGGTCTTTAAGGGCTTCAGGGGTCCCAGATCAGGCAGCCCCCCCCCCCCCAGTAGGGCACTGACCATAAAGCTAGACACCAGTGATGGAAGAATGAGTAGAAACCTTGAGATGGAAGACAGACAGAGATCCGTCTCTTTCTTTCCAGTCTACTCTTTGTGGTTGTTATGTGTCTGTTCTTGACCACATGTGCTCATCAGTGTGTTTTGCGAGCTAGGGCCTAACGTAATGCACCCCAGGAACCTTTACAGTGCTGGTGGGGGTTGTGGTGGTGGTTGCACTCAGTTGTAGTTCATAAATCCCTGGAGACCACAGCAATGTGGACACGGCACCAATGCGACGAAAGGAAGTCCATGTCAACCAATGAAACGGCTGGAATTCTCCCCACAGCCCTCCCCCTTTCAGGGCAACAGCAGATCTCTGCCTCACTATGCAACCCTCAGGGCTGTGCTTCTAGAGAGACTTGGCTTTGCATTTTAAACATGAGGATTCTACCAAAAATGTCATCCACATTGATTTGGTAAGGGAAGGGAGGCTATCTTATTGGCTATGCTTGATTCCAGGCATGTTTAAATGCCACTGCTAATTTGATGAATGAAACTTCATTAATTATACACGATTAAGCGAACCAGCGGACACACATGTCACATAGGCCAGGAGGCTGCAGCCCTTGGATGTTGTGTCACCGGTGTCCTCCCCTCGAATCATAATGGAACATTTAAGTTTTTGTTGTTTTTTCTGCTGTAGGGGTGTGACGATATTTCGTGCTGCAAAATATCAAGATATTAAAACGTGACGAAATGCGTAGGTGAGACGAAAAAGTGGTTTGCAATATAAATTACTAATTAATTATTATTTTTCTGACTTTCTTTATGGACATAAATTTGCTCTAATCGCACCCCCTCTCCGCTTGAACACGCTTTCTCTTATTTCTTCTGTGCTTTCTAGGGTAACATCATGCATACATGTATGAATTTTAAACTGTTACGTATTTTAGTGCATTCGTAGTTCATTATCTTGACTAGATGGAAATCGTACGTTGTGGGTCGCCTATAAAATGAAACATCGCTTTTTGTGACGTTGCTCATCTTGTGATGATATGATATAAACACTGCTATAAACTATAAACCCTCCTTTCGTCAGAAGAAGAAATCGAACATATTGCTTTCTGCGATAAATGTCTCATCTTGTGACGATATGATGTAAACACTGCTATAAAGCGGAAGGGGCTGCGATTTCAGACGGGGATTCCATTTTCAACACCCTGGTGTCAGGCTCGGACGTCGCACTCGTCCAGTGGTGTAACTCTCTGGCCAATCAGTGGTCAATTAACACATCTTGTTTACAATTTCATAAGAAATGGAAATACAGAGCAAATGGCGTTGTTTTGTGTCTTTTAAAATAAATAAAAAATTTCTTCATTCAGGTTTTGTTCAAAATATAGTTATAATTTCGAATCGTGAACCCAATATATCAAGTATCGTATCGAATTGTGAGCTGAGTAAATCGTCACACCCCTAGTGTTAGGGATTTATGGGGTGCGTGCCGACTGCCTCTTTCCTGTATCTACCTCCCTCCTAGTTTTTCCCCCCCAATTCATTTTTACTGGTGTACCCTTCAGGCGGTCCTTTGAGTTATGTCCACAGCCGCAGCAATACCGTCATGCTCTGTGGCAGAGAGACGTCCAGCATGCAGCCATGGAAGGAGTTTGTTAAGGGTTTACAATTCAAATCAATAAATTATAATTGCGTCTTGAGATGGCTTGCAAAATACGAGAGGACTGTGTCCCAGAACGGGTTAAAGTTGAAAGATCATAATGAGGACATAATTTATTATTTCAAGTCGTCCCCGATAAATGATATCACCACAGGTGTAGCACAAGGTGATCCCTGCAAATGGATTTCCCAGAACCAGTTTTCCATAAATGTACCAATTGTTTTTCATGCGCTGTTTCGTGCTCATGACTTTTGACCATGTTATTTGTTTATTAAAAAAATATAAGTGGATTTACACGTTCCTCCACTGTAGTTGCATGTTCATTTTTCTCAAGGGCAATGTACGAAATGCAACTGCAATTATGTGAAGTGAATGTCGATAGCTGAGTTTATGGTGTTGGGTTCCCACACAAAACTCGTGTTTCACTCAATTGGAACTATCATAACAACGCCACACTACAATGGGCCTTACATCTTCCAAAAAACTGAGGAAGCTGTCAAAAAGAGACAACTTTAAGACCAAGAAACCCTACTGTCAGAGGCAGTTTAAAACCGCTGCTCTGGGCAGCCCAGTTGTATCCTGGGAAGTAAATTTATGACACACCATTGTCCTATATCAATTTCACAAATGTGATTGATCCTTATCCTAAAAGGTTGAGACACTGCATTTCACAATATTGTAGAAACGAAATCACTCACTCATCCTGTTTTTAACCTCTTTACAAAAATATTAAATTATCTGACCTCTTCCACCCTTAAACATAAAGTTCAGCCACATTATACATTTACTCTAAATGTACAACTAAACAGGAACAGGAGAGTTTTGGTTTTGGAAACATCTCAATTTTGATGATGGTGAATATCTGAACCAAAAACGTAACGGCCTGTTTTTATTATGTGGACTTTTTATTTATCTGTGTTTTGGGCAAGACTAAATAACCGGACGTTTTGTGAACGACTAATCCATACAAATGATAATGCTTACTCGGAAGTCTGTAGAAGTTGAGCACATTACAATCTAAGAGGCCCAACGTGGTTGGACCAAACATTGTGTATTATAAGAGTCATCTGAAATGCTTATGATGAATTCCTGTCTTAAATAAGGCTGGGAAGTGTGACATTTTTCAACGTGCAGCGTTCCAGTCAGCTGTAGTGAACGTGTAGTGGATGTGTGACGCATCGTTCCGTTGAACTGTTATGGAGGGGGGATAAGCAGTTAGCAGTTGAATGTTTAAATCAAATAATCATCCAAAATATGCAGCTGTCTGTCAAGTGACATGATGACAATGATTGTGATTTTTTATTTATCTATCCATCTGATCACTGACTGAGCAGGCTGTTCGTGCGAGCAGGCTTTATGTGTCCGTGTGTGAATGTGTGTAAGAATGGTTGTAAGTCGCTTTGGATAGAAGCGTCTGCTAAATGCCCTAAATATAATTGAATCAGCTGGATCATGGTTTCTATACTGTGAAACGGACTGAATTGATTGATATTTGAACGAGATATAATTTATCTCAGAATTATAAAAGATTTAGATGTTTTTTGCGAAACCTAAACATTGTTTAAAGGTGGTTTATTGGGACTATATAAAACCTGGTCTAATTCTTGTATGCATATTTCTATCATTAGCCCATGGCGTTCTTTCGCGATTTATATATCGGCACAAGTGCTTTTCTCAGAGAACAAAAGAGCCCTCAACTTGACTTTCTGGTTGACCAGTCGAAAACAAACATGTTTAAGTATTATCTGAAAGGCGTGTATGTGCATGTTTGTGTAACGTGTGTGTGTCTATTGTGTTTTTCCTTCAGGAATGTATCGCCCCAATCAGAGGTGGACTTCAAGGTATGGAGCCACCATACAATTAAGGCAGACTCTCTGCTGGGCAAAGCCACTTTGAACCTGCGGCAAGTCCTGGACCAGCATGAAAGAAAATGTATGCTTTTGCACGCACACAAGGACATATACTCACGCACGCACACACGCTGACATATACACACGCACACTTGGACATATAGCACACTTGGATATATACATTAGCACACCAACAATGTCATGCTCCTGGGTGCAATTATTTTCCTGAGGTAGCTTAATCAAAGGTCAGATGTGTTTTGGCTTAGGTGCTTTAGTAAGCCACCGCCGTATACATGTCTGTACATTCCTCGCCGCTTTCCCAAGCTGACTGCTCTGACCCCCCCACTGGGCTGCTAAGAGCAACAAGCTGTTGTTATAGTGCAGTATTTCCCGAGGCACAAAGTTATGAAATGTTGATTGCATAGACCAGCCTAGCAGCAAAAACATTTGTGAACATTCATTCATGAGAACGATTCATTATTTATTATTAAAGGTTGGGTATGGGATTTGCGAAACCCCTGCAGATTTTGAAAATGCACAACTCAAATGGTCCTACCCCCTCTCCTTCAACGCTGACTCTGACTCCACCCATTCCAAGTACATGGACGCGCAATCATGCACGAGCGCGAACACAGATGCGCGAGAGCGAGCCAGGCCAGCTAGGTTTGAGTTTAGGGTTGTCTTCTAGTGGTAGGTCCAAATGTGGATTAGCTAGTTAGCTAGCTCCAGTAGCTACCGCAGGATAACAACAAACAGAAGCTTGCTCTGGGTCACGAGCTTTGAGTACGTGCATGAAGGGGTCACGCGCGGGGAGCGGGGGAGGGGGAGGGGGAGGGGGAGGGGGAGTGCAGTACGACCGTTTGATTGACGTACTTACTGTCCAATGACACTCAGTGGTTCTGGAAATCATTGGCTGGGGTTTTTCGAGCCCTGCCCGTTCCACAGATGATTGACTAGTTTAATTTTCATGTCAGTACTTCTAACTCAGTGGCTGTAAGTGGGTTATGATAAGGATTTCAAGTAATTTTGCAAAAATGGCCAAAAAAGAGAATTCCATACCCAACCTTTAAGATTGGATTATCGTATAGATTGAAACATTGGGGTCGGAATATGGAGTAGATTATATGTTATCAAAATCAGATGAGCATTAGTTACTGAACGCTTACCTGTATTGATAAACTATCTACAATCATCACAACCTTTTTGTATACTTTATATCTTCTCAAAATAAATGATATCCATGAATGGGTGTGCGTGCGATACAGTGGTAACTCATGTTCTGGCGTGTCCCCGTCCTCCCCCCCGTCAGTGGAGAATGTGAAGGAGGTGCTGAAGCTGAGCGTGGAGCAGAAGGGAGCGGCGGTGTCCACGGGGGAGCTGACGGTGTATCTGGACGGGCTGACGGTCGCTGACCAGGAGGCGGTGCAGCCCCTGACCAACGGCAACACAACCACCACCAACCCCACCAGTAAGAGCCGTGTGTGTGTGTGTGTGTGTGTGTGTGTGTGTGTGTGTGTGTGTGTGTGTGTGTGTGTGTGTGTGTGTGTGTGTGTGTGTGTGTGTGTGTGTGTGTGTGTGTGTGTGTGTGTAAAGCGGGGGTCAGTGGGCATCCCTCCTTCTGTTTTATTTTTGGTTTTTCAGAAGGGTCTCCCATGAGGTGTAGAAATGAAATTGAGTTTTTGTATTTGATTTAATCTAGCCGATAGAGCAGACGAATCGGCAAGCTCATGTTTTATTGGCCCTGCCTTATGTGTGTGGCCCCCCGCTGATCTGTTCTTTTGAGCAGGTTTGATATGTTGACTGTACAGAGGAGATCCTTATTGGAGCGCTGTTGAGGCATTTTCATGAACAAACCAGGAAGACTACCGATGATGTATCACACCTTTCGTTGCTCTGATTAGCTGTAGGTCTGTCCAATTTTGTCCTGAAGCATTTTGATCTGCAACCGTTGATAACGCCCCCATGGAAATCCCAAAATAAACTGAGCGGTTCCAGAGTAATAAGCGTTTGAGAATTGACCATCGCTGTCATTCCCTCTACAGAAACCCAACAGAACGGAGATGCCATTCATGAAAATGGAGAAGATTTGTCTTCCTCTTCAAGGGCAGCCAACAGGTACAACGTCCAGCGGGGTAGAGCTATGACTGGATAGCTGCTGATCATACCAATGTTGCAGAACAGTGTCGTTTTAAAGGAGTGAGCCGACCTTCAGATTCAGCACTATAGCTACCTTGCAATTGGAAAGCAGGGTTGGTGAACTAGCCCTCAAATATTCCGCCGAAAGTTTAATACTGTTGCCAAGTAAATTACTGTTTCAAATAGGGTTTGTGTCAGGAGTGTGTTTGAGACTGTACCCTGGGTCAAAGGGTGCAGTGCACCGTCTCAAATTGGCATTTTGAGAATGTAATAACTATCAGTGTTGGCCGGAGGAACGGCATGGGTCTCATCCCTCACACTTAAAGGATAACTTTGGGCGTTTTCAAACTGGACCCTGTTTTCCCATCGTTTACACTGTAAGGGTCTAAGGGATGATAATGCTGCAGCCGTAATCCACCAAACGGTCTGCAATGTAATCCTCTGGGGCAACCGCACCCCGTCAATGTACCTCCTCGAAAAGTGCTTGTTTTTGCCGCTGACAGGCTCAAATTGTTATTATATGTCTGACAATGTTATGGAAAGGCTTCCTTTTTCAACCTTTTCTTGACCTTTTACTTGATCCGGTCGGTTTGTTATTGTGCTCTAACCAATTCTCGCTGAAGTAGTAGTGAAGGAAAAGCCTCTGAACCCTAAGTGAGAGAGGACTGCCCTGCAGGTGTTTGTTTTGTCGGACTACAGAATGCATAGCTTTGTTTCATCGGAGCGATTCGGGTGAGGGAGGGTTGATATTGTAGTGTCAATAAGGAAATGTCCTGCAACAACAAGATTTCAGGGTGAGACTTCTCCTTGAGTGAGACTTGGTCGCACAAAATAGGGACCCCATCCTTTCCATAATGTTGTCAAGACCCTTATAATAACAATCCAGTCCTTTTTAGGGACGTACATTGACTCTGCGTTATTCCCCTAGGGTGCCATTGCTGCTGGTTTGCCACTGCAGTGTCTGAAGCACTCTCGATTTAATGTTGGATGGATCAGTTAAATTTTTTTTTTCGGCATTTGCCACCCTAAAAGATCAGAGAATGGGGTCCAGGTTGAAGTTATCCTTTAATACTTCTACATCAAATCCATTTGACCCCTTTCTTTTCACCTCTCCCTCGTCACTCTTTAATTCACTCCTTCTATTGCTGTCCTTGCTTCTTTTAGTTTGTCTCTCCGGAACCACAGTGCAGATTTTTTCTGTGCACCAAAGTGTAATTTAGACGCAGCCCGTATGTGCTGAAAACCAACTGAACGAGTCGTCTGCACGCTGCTGCAGCAAGCAGACGGGGGTGGGGGGACAGCCCCAGCCAGGCGGGCATCTGCATTGCAGTTCCTGGCTGCTATGCCTTCATAGGAAAGACAACGCATGCACACACACTCGTTCACAAACATAGACCAATGCAAGCCAGCAGAGTTTAATCCCCTCAACCTCCAGATGTACCGTTTCTTTATCTGACTTTTCACATTCATACACTGAATGTGTCCCTTACATGCAAGTCTGTTATATACTGTTTTTATGAATGGAAAAGGTATGCCAATGGATTGTCTGGAATAGTCAGGGCGTGTTATGAGTTTGCTTATCCATTGAATATTTATTCCATATTAAATATTGCTTACAGCGCTCTTAATTATAACTTTTTCCAACCTGGACCCTATTTTCCTATAATTCTTGGTCTATGGGATATATGCAGACAAATTAAAAATAAATGTTGTCCACATTAATCCCACGATGGGAAAACAAGGTCCAGTGGTATCCCAAAGTTATCCTGGAAAGGTGTCGGTTATCCCTGAAAGACGCCGCCATGCGTATAATTCAAAACGCTGCCGGCAGTATGGATTTGGCAAGCAAGACAGAGAACATGTTCTCTTTAATTGATACCACTTTAATGGACCTTAGCCTTAAGCTTGAGCTTTAATCCATAGAAGTGAGTGGGTGAGCTGGTTTTGAAGGGGGCCTTTATGTCACCACACCAGACTCTACAGTTCCGGAGACACAAACACATGCGCGTCTTGTTCCTTATTGGCTGAAATCAGCATCCTTTAACCAACGAGTTCTGAAATCACATACTGTTAGCAGGTACACCAGGTGCATTCCACAGAAAAAGAAACTCCGCCGCTTTCCTTATGGCAGGCATGCAAGCAGGAAGTAGTTAAAAGTAGCAGTAGGTACTGGTAGTACATTTTAAAGCAGCACACGGGGCATTTATTAATGAATATTGCCGCACTTAAATGGCCAGTATACGGGATAAACACATGTTATTCGCTAAGTGCAGGTTTTATACATGCCAGGCCAGGTCATGTCAATTAAATAGAGGTCTTAAAAGACACGTGCGTGTTTCTCCTCGCTGTGGATTAGGGCTGGGGATCGTTCATTTTTATTGATACCATTTTCAAGGCTGCCTAACGACCTTTCTACTTTTTGTAAATGGGAAATGTTATCACTATCTCTCGTAGTGATACCAACTTTCTTTGAGAAGATTGATGGCCTATTTTAGTTATTGTTAACAGGGAAACGCTCCAAAACACACCCACCCATCACAATCCTCTTCATACACGAACAGCCATTCGCTACAGTATTTACCTCCAAAAAAGTACAACCATTGCTTGTAGACTCTTGGCCTGGAGGGGAACCTCGGAGTACATTATCAGGGAAACGCTGAACATAGTAGGACTCCTGGCTGGAAGAATAGACTGTACCTGGACATAGTAGGACTCCTGGCTGGAAGAATAGACTGTACCTGGACATAGTAGGACTCCTGGCTGGAAGAATAGACTGTACCTGGACATAGTAGGACTCCTGGCTGGAAGAATAGACTGTACCTGGACAGCATAAAATGTGCTAATCGAAAACTCAGATTTCATTGAACAGATTGTTAAACCGTGGCTCTGGTGATACATCTTTTGTAGATTAATGTACCAGTACATTTTGAGTTCAGCTAATGTTGAACCGTCCACGACCTTGGCAAGACTCCCCGGCCTCTCGGTGGGAACTGTGGTTCCTTTAACAGTGCAACCCTTATCTGTCAAACGTCTGTCTTTGGTTTGTATTTCCGGCAGTCCCGTTCGTCGCCTCTCATTAAAGTTCTCGTCAGACTGGGGGGTCTCGGTGTCGGATTTAATACTGCTCCCTGTATGGAGGGCACAGCGGAGCTGCGTCCAAAACGCGCCCACATCTTTGGCGCGGGGGTCAGGCTGCAGTCCGGTTCCCTGCTGTCAGGGCATGAGACACATGGCGGGGGATCCAAGCCATGTAATTCTCTCTTTGTAGTGTGTGATGGAGTGAAGATCATGCCATATGTGTCCTGGGTTAAAACCATTACGGGCCGTCTCCAACTGTGCCTATGTCCCTCTGTTGTTCTCACATTCTCTGTCTCTCTGTCTCTCTGTCTCTCTGTCTCTCTCTCTCTCTCTCTTGCCCCTTTCACACCGCCGGAAAATAGGAGCCAGTGCCGGGCCAGTTCGGAGCTAGGGCCAGTGTTTTGGTTTCACACCGCCAAAGAACCGGCTCCGGCCCCTAAAAACCGGTTCAACTCCAGCCCCACTTTTGAGCTGGGCTAGAACTAGAACCGCTTTTACGCCGGGGGCAGGGGGCGGAGTTATCGGTACCTTCATAAACAGGAAGACCAACGAAGACCGGCATTTTTTAAAACACAGAAGTAAACAATGGACGTGAATCCGTGTATGGTTCGTTCTTTGAATATTCTGATTTAAAACAGTCATTTTTTTTTTTTTCTGATTTTGTTTTAAATCGGAATATTCAAAGAACGAACCATACACGGATTGAATCGAAGACGAAATTGTTGTTGTTGTCTTTGAAACTGGCGCGAGGGTTCTTCTTCTAATGGCACGGCCACACCAAACGCGTTACTCGCGTTGGATAACGCGAGTAACGCGCCTAACCTGATGCTTGATCATTGTGTATGGCAAGCCATCCCCGCCGGAAAACGGCATCATTTAGACGCGTATCACCTTCATTACGCCGTAAAATGCCGTAAAATGTAGAAAAACGCCGTAAAATACGCCGTCATGCGCAAAAAAGCGCCGCTTTTTACTCCGCAATTGAGCCTTTCAAGAACGCGCGTAAAAAGCGCAGTTTTGAACATCAAACCGCGCGTAAAATACGGCGCTTTTGTGCACATCACAACGCCGTAAAATACGGCGTTTCTCTAGTATGCTAATAATCTCCACCCTTCTTTTCTCTCAGCCAATGCATTTGAAGTGTTTGCGCCCAATCGCTGAACAAGACAAGCAGACCAAATCAGTTCAACACAGATCTCCTCTCATTTGGCGTTAGTTGTAGCGTCATATTCATATAGATATATAGATTAGTAAATGCAGTTTCAACGTTGTGATAACCGTGGTCCAACCGATAGAGACGCTTGCTATAGAGGGAAGAGGTTGTCGGATCGAATCCATTTATTGTCAGATTTGTGCTTTTGTCAGATGGTCACGCTTTTATGATCACAATGCTTTTTATTCCGCAAGCCAGACCTCCTGTGTTATAAGATCCAAATTCAGTGCCTTTTTAGTCAGCCAGCCAGATCATCTAGGTGTCTTGTTACACGCTTTATAAGTTAATTATATTTTAATTATTACAGCCATGGAGCCTTTATTTTCGCGGAGTTATCGTAACGTCCTCTCTTGTTCAATCGATATAAATACACAGTGGAAAGGAGTGAGAGGGAGCCATAGAGAGAGACACTGATGAACTGGGGAGCCATGCTCTAACAACGTCCAGAGGCCTGGCTTGTAACAGTCTACTGAGTCTGACACGGTGCTTAAATGGGCTCTGGAGACGCAGGAATGTTGTTGGATTCAACTATTTGTGCATGGAAGCAAAAAAATACGGCCAACAGCAGAGTAGCCTACGAAAAGAATAGACTGATATGAATGCTTCAAATATTAAAACCCAATTGATTAGGCCTATGCCGACATAATATCAGTCCTAATCCTGAACGCACCGTGCGTACATTTTTCACAGCATTTTCCCCCAGACAGACAGACAGACACTTTATTTACCCCAAACTAACTTTCATAATCCAGCAGGTTACACAATACAAATAACTCTTACACAAATACAGACAGCCTATACAGTAGGCTAATACAGCGCCCACCTCAGCAAAAGGTAAAATGTAAAAAGAAGATATAAGCTACATTTAAAATACAGATGCTGTAGCCTACATACAAATACAGATGCCACATGAAATATGAAAATAGGATGCAATGTATAAATATGCAAAACTACGAAATAACTAGGCTATAATGAGAATACTTGGTTAACTTACATCTGTGCAATGACTATCCTCCTAAATTAAATTAGTTAGATGGAAAGATTTTTGTCTATGGAATGATCCTGTCACTTAACTGCCACACATTGTGTGTGTCAGTAAAGTGATGAGGTAGGAGAATCTGTGTATGGTTCGTTCTTTGAATATTCCGATTTATAACAAAATCAGAAAAAACAATTAACAGGATTGTTTTTTGGTTTTTCTGATTTGGTTTTGAAACTGAAAAAGGGCAAAAGGAATAAACAAATAAACGGCATTTGATTTTTGTGTTTGTGTGTTGGTTTTTAAAACCCGAAACAGAAAAACAAATAGGGCCTACAAAAATAGATACATTTATAGTTATAGGCTACACCAGAAGGCAGAACGCAGCGAAGAAAAAAGAGCCAACCACCTAAACCAGCAATAGACGATGTCTAATTATATTTAGCCTTAGTTATGGCCGCACTTGAACCTTATGGTGATTTTATTCGTTAACTATGTGCGACTCCTAACACTATGGGCTGGTGGATAATTCGAATTTCTTTCTTTTTTTTTTTTGCCATGGGCCCCCCCTCTGGCTTGGGCCCCCCACGAATGCCTCACTTTCCCCCGCAGTCCGTCGGCCCTGGATATGATGCTACAACTAACAACAAATGAGAGGAGAACTCCTCAAAGCAGATCTGTGCTAAACTGATTTGGTCTGCTTGTCTTGTTCAGCGATTGGGCGCAAACACTTCAAATGCATTGGCTGAGAGAAAAGAAGGGCAGAGATTATTAGCATACTAGAGAGACGCCGTATTTTACGGCGTTGTGATGTGCACAAAAGCGCCGTATTTTACGCGCGGTTTGATGTTCAAAACTGCGCTTTTTACGCGCGCTCTTGAAAGGCTTAATTGCGGAGTAAAAAGCGGCGTTTTTTTGCGCATGAAGGCCTAAAATACGGCGTTTTTCTACATTTTACGGCGTTTTTTACGGCGTAATGAAGGTGATACGTGTCTAAATGATGCCGTTTTCTGGCGGGGATGGCTTGCCATAATTGTGTGGGGGTTCAACGCGTCAACGCGCCAACGCAGCTAGATGAGTCCATGTCCATGCAAGTGAACGGACCGTTCCCTCTTCGTCATAACTATCAAACCAAACATCCTTCACATTCACCGAGCGAACATTATGAAAGTAAAATGCAAATTTCTCGCTAAAAATGTTTCCATAAACGCATTTAATGGCGTAACTATGTTACTATTTCCACCCAGAATAAATAAAGATTTCGGCAGTATGCTTCTGTCCAAGCTCACTACTCTGCCAGTGACGAGTTGGGTCTGTCTGCGTCCTGCAAGACGGAGGCGTAACTTGTAGTAGGAGGCGTAACTTGTAGTCGGAGGAGGCGTAACTTGCACTAGGAGGCGTAACATGTAGGCGGAGGCGTAACTTGTAGTCGGAGGCGTGTCTAGTACTTTTCTAAATCGTGGAATTGATCTGTATGTAGCAGTGGTGCGCCGCGCGCGGGTACATAAATGACCGCAACTCGGACCACAAATATTAGGTCTTAAATGTACTTACCGTCATGATTATCGGAAGACCCGACTTCAATGAAGATCTCGTGTGAACCGTGATTTACAACGCTTTTTGTTTACCGCGAAAAGAGAAAGATCTCGCGTGGACCGCGATTTAGAAAAGAACAAGTTACGCCTCCTACTACAAGTTACGCCTCCGTCTTGCAGGACGCAGACAGATACTATTGGGGAAAGCGGAGACGTTTGCAGTGACGTCATGACGTTGCTCACGCCGGCTCCATGGATGGCTCTTGCCGGTGTGAAACCAACTGGTTCTTAACTGGGATAAGGCTGGAACCAGCCCGGAACTGGCTCTTGGTTCTTTTTGGTGTGAAAGCAGCATCTGTCTCTCTGTCTCTCTGTCTCTCTGTCTCTCTGTCTCTCTGTCTCTCTGTCTCTCTGTCGCTCTGTCGCTCTGTCGCTCTGTCGCTCGCTCTCTCTCTCTGTCTCTGTCTCTCTCTCTGTCTCTCTGTGTCTCTCTGTCTCTCTGTGTCTCTGTCTCTCTCTCTCTCTGTGTCTCTCTCTCTCTCTCTCTCTCTCTCTCTCTCTCTCTCTCTCTCTCTGTCTCTGTCTCTGTCTCTGTCTCTGTCTCTGTCTCTCTCTGTCTCTGTCTCTGTCTCTGTCTCTGTCTCTGTCTCTCTCTCTCTGTCTCTGTCTCTGTGTGTCTCTCTCTCTCTCTGTGTGTCTCTCTCTCTCTCTCTGTCTCTGTGTGTCTCTCTCTCTCTCTGTGTGTCTCTCTCTCTCTCTCTCTCTCTCTCTGTGTGTCTCTCTCTCTCTCTCTCTCTCTCTCTCTCTCTCTCTCTCTCTCTCTCTCTCTCTGTGTGTCTCTGTATCTCTATCTCTGAATAGTGCTCTGCTCCTTTCATTGCCATTTATCACTACTTATATTAAGGATGGGCGATTAATCGTATTTTGATCGCGATTTTGATTTTAGCCTCAAACGATCACAAAATTGACAATCTTTATTTTATTTTATTTGTATGTTTTATAGAAAGGGCAGAACAGCTGGATACATATCTGTATATCATTTTAGATTGGAACATTTTCTTTTTGACCATTTTGTGTATATTTTTACGGCATAATTTCAAAGTTTTCGGTTAAAACTAAAGAATTCGGAGAAACATGCTGAAATGAATACATGTCTTCAAACTCAAAAATAATCGTTTGAATATTGACTCAAACGATTTCAATATTGACCAAAATAATCGTGATTATGATTTTTCCCATAATCGAGCAGCCCTCATTTATATATAACTACTCATTTTTCTGGCGTTGTGCTTTTGTTCTCCTAAAGCACATCGAATGGTACGGAAGCGGGACCAGCCAATGGCTCCAGCCCAGGCTCCTGTTCAGCCCCCAATGGCGAAGACACCGATTTGGTGCACGACCCTTCCTCCCTTCACAACCCTTGCCCTGTCGTCAACGGAAACGCCACCACATCCAACCTCACCGCTGCCTGCAAACCCCTAGACAGTGACGCAAGCACCACCACCACCACCACCAACGGCACTGGTGAGGAAACTCTGGCAGGTGTAGCCCAGGCACAGGCTCAAAACCCTTGTCACCGAATAATTGTGATTGCCTGCTGACGACGGGATGCTATTTCCTCTTCACTCGCACCTCGGTGCTAGCCTGGTTCTACCAGACTCTCGTACTTCACTTCATTTCATTTCATTTGTACAGAGAGTCTGGACCTAATCAATTGACAAACGTTAACTCACTTGAAGGCGGGTGTCTGTTGAAGTTTAAAATGATTGGATCTGCCCAGTGCCACTCTGGATCTGCCATAACCAATCGCTAACGTTTGGTTGTGACGTATGGCATGCGCCGGGAATCACGCGCAGGTTGTACACAAACCAAACACCTTGCGCGTCTGCACGAAAATGTCCGTCAACGACAGCTGCAGGTTTTGTTCGTCGAATTGAATTTATCAGGGAAAAATTGCACATTGTAAATCAACTACCGACCTACAACAACAACTCAAACTGGCGCACGACTTTATCGTCATTGTTCTCAGACACGCCCTCTGTTCGCTGATTGGGCGCCGCTGTGGCGGCGCCAGAAAACCAAATTACATACAGCAGGTCCAGACCTAGTACTGAAGGGAAATTCAAATTGAGCGGAAGTACTTAGGCGGGCGGAGCCAGGCTACCTCGGTGCCTCCTCGCTTAAAAAAACCTCAAACCTTCACCTGCTTCACAATACTTTAGAGCATGTAGGCCTGTAGATCCATGCCATCTGCAGACCTAAATCCCCTTAGTTGCTTCGCACGCATGAATCATGCAGTCGTCCCTAATCTCTCTCTCTGTCTCTCTGTCTCTTTCTCCGTGTATGTGTGTGTGTGTGTGTATGAGAGAATTACTGAACTCCAATGGGTAAATATTCTATAGAAGGGGTGCAGTATATGTCAAAGGAAAAGTTGATTCATGATGTTATTTATTATACTCCGTCACGCTCGCCCCTGCCCCTCTCTCTGAACGCTACAGTGAACGGAGACGGCGTTGACGCAGCCCACCCCTCTTCTACCGCAGCAACAGAGGACGCACCGCCCTCCTCCCAGAGCCATGAAGACCCTAGCCAGAACCCCGTCCCGCCAGACCCAGACCCGGCCGCCGGCAGCACAACCCCAGGCCCCGCCGCCGCCGCCGCCACCACCACCACCAGCACCACCACCACCACCACCACCTCCTCATCCTCCGTTACTGCAGCGCCTGCTGCTCCCTCCGACTCCAGCACCCCGACCCGTGCGTCAGCTGCTCCCGCCCCGGACCCCGCGGCCGGGACGTCGCCCTGCCCTGCTCCGGGGGAACCGGCACCCCCCCCCGGGGGGGAGGGCGGGGCTGTCGCCGGAGGCACTGAGGACCCACCGGCGGACGGGGCCAAGCCCAGACAGCAGACGACCCCCAGCAGCACGGCGGCCGCCTCCGACGCCCTGCCGCCGGGGTAAACCAGCCGGCCTTGTTGGGGGGGGGGGGCGTTGGGATTAGCCTGGAGTCTATCCTGATCACATGACATGCATCAGTCTGGACCCCTAGCCGCACACATCAAATCCTGACATTACTACGTAGCCGGGCCGATCAGGGACTGTGTGGTAGTTGATGATGTAGACGGGCCAATCAGGGACTGTGTGGTAGTTGATGATGTAGACGGGCCAATCAGGGACTGTGTGGTAGTTGATGATGTAAACGGTCCAATAAGGGACTGTGTGGTAGTTGATGATGTAGACGGGCCAATCAGGGACTGTGTGGTAGTTGATGATGTAGACGGGCCAATCAGGGACTGTGTGGTAGTTGATGATGTAGACGGGCCAATCAGGGACTGTGTGGTAGTTGATGATGTAGACGGGCCAATCAGGGACTGTGTGGTAGTTGATGATGTAGACGGGCCGATTCGTGAAGCAAAACAGAATGTGTGGTGAGGTGATCCGGACGGTCTGAAGGGTACGAAATAACAGCATTGATCTCTATTGTGACATTGCATAGGCTTTGAAGCCTCATGAGATACTGTTTGTGGATTATGGTCATGTCATTACATCCTCTGTACTTAACGGTCAATCCATCCATTATCTAACATCCAATACCTAAAATCCTGTTGAATCTGGAAATGCTCAGGGCCATGGAGGCAACAATGCCGCTCTAGATGCGCCTCCGATCAAGTGTCTTGTCATCAGGTTTCCATCTGTGTCGTGTCTGCGTTTGAACTGCTAAACGATGGCTCAAGCAGCAAGCCAGGCTCACTGTTCAAAGGGCCGGAACAACAGCCCTGTGTTTTGTGTAAATCATTTTACTGTTCCTTGGGACTACCAGGTGGGAGCAGAGGAAAGACCCACATGGCCGGACGTACTACGTAGACCACAACACCAGGACCACCACCTGGGAGAGGCCGCAGCCTCTACCCCCAGGGTCAGTCTCACTCACCCCATCCCTCAACGTATATCCTCTAGATCTTAGTGACAGGGGAGGAAATTAGTATATTTATCAGTGTGTGGAACAAATGCCACTGTTTGTGAACTATTGCCTTCCGCTTCCATGACCCTAACCTTTCACAAAGCTCTCTCTGCCTTGTTTGCTTGGCTTCATGTTTTTGATCAACGTCCCTAACTTTGCCGTCTCTGTCCGTCTCTGTCCGTCTCTGTCCGTCTCTGTCCGTCTCTGTCCGTCTCTGTCCGTCTCTGTCCGTCTCTGTCCGTCTCTGTCTCTGTCTCTGTATCTCTGTCTCTGTATCTCTCTCTCTCTCTCACTCTCTCACTCACTCTCTTTCTGCGCCTCTCTCTCTCTCTCTAGCTGGGAGAGAAGGGTGGACGACCGGGGCCGTATCTACTACGTGGACCACAACACCCGCACCACCACGTGGCAGCGGCCCACCATGGAGTCGGTCCGCAACTTTGAGCAGTGGCAGAGCCAGAGGAGCCAGCTTCAGGGAGCCATGCACCAGTTCAACCAGAGATACCTCTATTCCGTAAGGGGACGCCGTTGCTCACCACTTCACAGGCCCTCCGAAGGGCGTTCAGGATGAGTTAAGGGTCTTTAAAGCCTGATGACCTAATTGTGTCACCCTTGAGGGCTTTTGTAAAATAAAATTTTATTTCTATTTTACGACCGCTCTTGAGTTTTTGACAGAATTGTTCTCATATTTACAAGTCCCGCGGGGTGCAAAACCGATAAACCAGCTCATTTATTTCCCTCAGGTGCTATGAAACTTTGATTAAGGGGCAGTGTGTCTGGGGAGGCTGCTCCACGGTGATCCATGGCCTACGCAGTAGGGGGGGGTGGTGGTGGTGGGGGGTCCTGCCCCCCTTCCCTTCCTCCATCTGCCCATTATTCCAGGTGTTCTTCGGGAAGGCCTCTCTCTGAGTCTTTGATTTGAGCCCGATGCCATCATGATTAACGACCCAGTCGAAAGAGCGAAACCAGCGTTGCAAGGCTACAGAGGCGGCCTGCTGCTCGCCCTGTCGGGCTCGATAGAAAAACATAGCTTTGATTTGAATCTTGCTTTCGCTTATTTTTTTGTTTTTATCTTGAAGAGCGTGTTTGGCTATTTGATCCTTTCAGTTGAACATTTGGGCTTCATGGTTTTGATCAATTTTCTTTGTTTACTTCTCGGTGGATCGGATCCTCTTCGTCCTCTCCACTTCACTCCACCTCTCTCCCCCCCCCCCCCCCCCCGATCGCCAGGCCTCCATGATGTCGGCGGAGAACGACCCCCTAGGCCCGCTTCCGCCTGGCTGGGGTGAGTTCTGCTCCTCTACCTGAGGTTCACAGAGGGCCACCATTCACCAGGGCTTATGGCTGCAGCATGAGCCTACTGTAGTCCATGTACGCTATCGACCTCACCTCAGCGTGCATGGACACAAAGCATACACAAGCAGCAAAACGCTTGTGAAAGTACAACAACATTCTGGTCCCATGTTTGATGCAACCTCGGCCCTGGTGCCATTTTCATCCCTATTCTCTCACCGGTAATTTGAAAAGCGATATATTTCAATTGTAACACTGCTGGGGGCAGAGTTTAACTTTCCAGTTACTTTCCGTGCTGTACTGTGGTAGCATAGTAGTGCATAGCAAGGGTATACCTTTTTAAATGTATCAATCTTGCCCATGTCAATTTTAAGCATTTTTTCCGCCTGCTTTATTTTAAATAGATTTCATGGGTACACTCTGTATAAACGTTGGTGGCTCTGGTATTATCTGCCTGATAGACACTATTATCTTGGGATTTGAGTAGGTAATGTTGATGTACAATGGAGCACAGAGCGTACACTGATTTGGATGGGTAAATGTTAGATTGTTCTTTGTGGGAAGCTCTTTAATCATTCGTATACTGCCTAGTCACTAGTGCGCTTCTTAGCCGTTCTTCTCGGGAGGTCACACAACAGCCGTTATTCCATGTACCATCCGAGTCTGATGTAATTTGGATCCAGATGTGACCCAGACTCGTTCACAAACACTAGGGTGGTCCACAGACCACAGTGGTCACAGTACGCGCCTGGCTCGTTATGTACCCCGGCGCTGATTGCCTGCCTGTCCTCCACCCCAAGCAGAGAGGCGTGTGGACTCCAACGACCGCGTGTACTTCGTCAACCACAGCACTAAGACCACGCAGTGGGAGGACCCCCGGACACAGGGGTGAGTAGCGGGTTTTTGCCCGGTTCAACGCAATGGCATGTCAACGCTCTGTGTACGGCGAGCATCCTGTCGGCAGGCCGCCGAGTGGTGGGCCTCAAAGCGGGAGTGTCACCGTGGTCTGTGTTGTTGTGTGTGTGTGTGCTTCTCTGAGTGGGCGTTGTGGGTTTCCTGGCTTTCAGGCTCCAGAACGAGGAGCCGCTCCCAGAGGGCTGGGAGATCCGCTACACCAGAGAAGGGGTGCGCTACTTTGTGGACCATAACACCCGGACCACCACCTTCAATGACCCCCGCACCGGAAAATCCTCTGTGTAGGGGCACACTAATGCACTCAGTAGTCCCATTCAGACCCCTGCCTCCGCCGGGGCAGTTTCGTGCTTTCTTTCTGGGCCCCTCGTCATCCATTCAAGTGTCCCAGGCTTGATGAATTGGCCTTGCCATAACAATGACCCCTAAAGTGGTGATTCACGGACCTGACATGTTTATTGGACCTAGGCGCTTTGAATATGACCTGAGATGCCCTCTCCTTGTTGACATCGTAAATGACTCCTCTTGCACTCTCTCTCGCTCCCTCTCTCTCTCGCGCTCTCTCCCTAGCACCAAGGGGCCTCAAATTGCCTACGAGCGCAGCTTCAGGTGGAAGCTCGCCCACTTTCGCTACCTGTGCCAGGTAATTACTTCCCATTACTTATTACTTTAGGTAATCACTTCCCAGTGTCGTGGATGGAGAAGATATGTTGAAAATGTTTTCACAGACGTACTCGTGTGTCTCTGTCTCTCTCTCTCTGTTACCTCAGTCCAATGCACTTCCCAGCCATGTGAAGATCACTGTGTCGAGACAGACCCTGTTCGAAGACTCTTTCCAGCAAGTGAGTGAGTTGTCAGAGCCTGCGACCCTGAGGCAGAAGTCACTGATCTGACGCTCTTCTGTGCATCGTGGATACAAAGCCTACTATCCCCATATGCATTAAACTAGCAACTGCATTGAACATTCTCCATTGTACTCCTTTCTTCTTTTTGCTTATTATTTATTTGCTGACCGATTACCTACGCTTGTCAACCAGTCATTAACCGATAAGAACAATAACCAAAAGGTTTCGAGTAATGTATGATAAAAATACAAAACTAATGGGTAGCTAATTAGATTATTAATATATTTGGGTACTTTTATTTGGTTGCTTTTTTTTGTAGATGCGCTACGGCAGCAAAGGTGACACACGGAAAGTAAGGATATATTTTATAATAAAATCATTTCTTTTGACGCGTGCTTTTAGATAATGGCCCTTAAACCCTACGACCTGAGAAGGAGGCTTTACGTCATCTTCAGAGGAGAGGAGGGACTGGACTATGGTGGCCTGGCTCGGTAAGAATGGCAATGAATGCAAATTGTTGGTGCTTCGAAATGCAGCAGTCTGATGAACCGTAACCCATGTCCGTGTTGCATCAGTGGGAGAACTCAGGGTTCAAATTCTCTCACTTTCTGTATTTAGCCCCAAATGTAAAAAAGTAGTAGATGGCTAAACTAATTATGTAGTCTGATTTTGTTTTGGTGCCCTCTCTCATTCACACGTCCTTTTTTCCTCTCTCCATCTCTCTCTCTCTCCCCCACCCCCACTCAGGGAGTGGTTCTTCCTGCTGTCCCACGAGGTGCTCAACCCCATGTACTGTCTGTTTGAGTACGCCGGCAAGAGCAACTACTGTCTGCAGATCAACCCCGCCTCCACCATCAACCCTGACCACCTCTCCTACTTCTGCTTCATAGGGCGCTTTATCGCCATGGTAAGTCCGAACGCACACTCACGCACCCTTCATGCTCACCCGTCACCTTCTTCCTGCCCACACCTGCAAAGTTTAAGAGAGTCCTGTGTGGATTCGAGCTGTAGTGGCGATTCAGCACTCCAGGTGGCCGTACCAAGTCGAATCAGGTGTCAGCGCGTTATGCTTCCTTGTAAAGTTGTCGACGCAAAGTGTTTCGGCCGAGCGTGGGAACCAGACAAATCTGGTAGTTGTCTTAGCTGCTCTGGCATCGGCGTCTGGCCCCCCTCCGGGTCAGAAGGATTTCCAGCAGACCGGTCCCGAGTTGGTCCAATTTTATATGGGGCGGGTTTACAACGACTTTGAGAGGAGGAACAGGAAACAACCAAGATGGGTGACACTGATTTGTCACATGTTTGTCGCCCCTGAGAGGTTCCAGACTTATTCTTATTTTGGAATACGCAAATAAGTACATGTTTTTATTTTGGAATATAAGGGCGAATTCACACCTGCCTTGTTCGGTTCGAACCAAACCAAAAAAATCACTGGTGCAGACCTTTTGGGCTGGTGTGAATACAAACCATCGAACTTGGTTGCGGACCAAACAGCCGGTCCGAGACCCAGCCGGAGAGGTGGTCTCGGGTCGCTTCCAAACGCACCCTGATGCGGTTCCCTTTGGATGTGAATGCGACCACGCTCGGTCCGACCCAGTTATGAAAATAAAATGCCTTATTGGACGCAACAGACTCCCATTGCTGCTTGTGTATTCATTTATATTGTTTGATTAGCGCAGTTAATTCAAAGATCAACGTCACGTTATCAGACCGGCATCACATTATCAGACCCGTTAAAAATGAGTCGTGGCTCAACATGGAGCGAAGAGAAGACAAAATGTGTTTTGGATATTTGGGCAGACGGCAACATATAAAGTATTTTGGAGAACACTTATAAAAATTCCGATGCATTCAGTACAAGGATGGGTGAGAAGGCGTTCGAGCGTCCGCGTATGGCATAACATCATAAAGTCGACGTTGTGCCAAACGCCTCTGATGCTCAAAAAGAAAAAAAGTACTGCAAATGTTTGTAACTGTATAAAACCAATCAGTATAAGCACAACGAGGGCAGCACGCTGAATCACCATAATCTCCATCGTTTGTGTGCTCTTGTTTTTTGCATGACAATATTTCATTACAAATCGCGCTTCACAATGTCAGTACAATTACTTGGGTATCCAATCACTAAGTGTCCCCTTGTCCCCATAGCTTTGTTTGAAAGGGTTTTTATTTATCCACAGACTGAGGGGCTTTGTTTCCATCTCTCGCTCTCTGTCACCGTGTTGACATCGGTCTCTTTGGCTCTTTTGTCTGTGCGGTCGACAGGCGCTGTTCCACGGCAAGTTCATCGACACGGGCTTCTCGCTGCCCTTCTACAAGCGCATGCTCAACAAGAAGCTGCTCCTGAAGGACCTGGAGTCCATCGACCCAGAGTTCTACAACTCCCTCATCTGGATCCGGTAACGCCACCCTACCCGCCTTCTGCTGGGGCTGCACCATTATGGAAAAAATCATAATCACGGTTATTTTGGTCAATTTTTGAATCAGGATTATTCAAACAATTATTTTCGAGTTTTGAAAATCTCTCCAAAAGAACACTTTGTAACGGAGATTTTTTTTTTTTTAAGATATACAATGCTTGAAAATTGGTTTTCGGGCCAGCCCTAGTGTGCGAATCCAGGACATGTTTTACATCACCCGCTTGCACTGGGGAAAGAATTTTTCATGCTAGTCAGGGCGAAAACATTAATCTTTCCTCTCTTCCATCATCGGTTCCCCTCCTCCTCCTCCCCCTCCGCAGGGACAACAACATAGAGGAGTGCGGCCTGGAGATGTTCTTCTCGGTGGACATGGAGATCCTGGGCAAGATCACTTCCCACGACCTGAAGGCCGACGGCACCAATGTGCAGGTCACCGAGGAGAACAAGGAGGAGTACATCAGGTAGGGTGCACTCTGGGTGGTCCCGCCGGGACAGGCCTTCCTGAGGGCCACCTCTGGGCCTTTAGGACACGCTAATCAGATTGAGGAGGAGGTTTTGTCATGGTGATTGTAATTCCTCATAATGATTGGAAACACCACACACGCATGCATTCGTGGGGTGTTAGGATGAAATGGATAATTATTGGGCATTGTACGGGATATATATACCACAATATACTCCTGTATTCTAAACACTTTCCTAAACAGTCAAACTGAGGGTTATTACATTGAAGCATATGGAGATGTAATGTGTTATCCCACTAAAAGTTTTAAATCTCAGTTTGATCATTATAAGGGTCTTCTTATCGTAACTTCTTTTGAATATAAAACGGGGCATTGCGTTGAGTCGATCTCTTCATTTCATACCGATAAAAGGTCGTATTGATTATTGTCCAGGCTTACACATTGGTGTGTGTGTGTGTGTGTGTGTGTGTGTGTGTGTGTGTGTGTGTGTGTGTGTGTGTGTGTGTGTGTGTGTGTGTGTGTGTGTGTGTGTGTGTGTGTGTGTGTGTGTGTGTGTGTGTGTGTGTGTGTGTGCAGCTTGATGGCAGAGTGGCGGTTCTCCCGGGGGGTGGAGGGCCAGACCAAGGCCTTCCTGGACGGGTTCAATGAGGTGGTTCCGCTCCAGTGGCTCCAGTACTTTGACGAGAAGGAGTTAGAGGTGAGTGGCTGTGCTCTTCCACACACGCACATGTTCGGCACAGCACTATGGTTGGTATTATGGCCAGTACCGATGTATGAAAAATGAGCCAAACACTCACACGTGTGTGTGTGTGTGTGTGTGTCGATGCAGGTGATGCTGTGTGGCATGCAGGAGGTGGATCTGCAGGACTGGCAGAGGAACACTGTGTATCGCCACTACACTAGAAACAGCAAACAGATCATTTGGTTCTGGCAGGTAATGTAGACGAGGTCTTTCCGTTGGTTGGACCTTGAGGAAGAGCAGGAAAGTTATTCTTAAATAGTACTTTGTGTATCTTCAGCCGGGGGTATCTGATTCCCATTTATGGTTTTATTACAAGGATGAGGGCATGTTTACTAATGATATAGACTTACATTTATTTTAATAGGGCATAAATATTGACAATGTATCATTTCGCATTAAACAAACCTAATTTGGATTCCTACAACATGGGGGCTTTTTAATTGTTAAGCAAGCTTACGGTACCTTTTACGTGACTTCCTCTAGTTTACTCAGCCCTTGAGATTTAAGTATCCTTATTAACCTAATCCTCATCCACTTCACACCCGTGATGCTTGTCTGTGTTTGTGGTGAGGACTGCTCAGTGTTTGTGTTTCTCTGGCGCCCCCTGCAGTTGGTGAAGGAGGTGGACAACGAGGTGCGTCTGAGGCTCATGCAGTTTGTCACGGGTACCTGCAGGCTGCCGCTGGGGGGCTTCGCCGAGCTCATGGGTACACTTACTCACACACACAACAACAAATTAATATTCTGTTAATTACAAATGTAAATAGTGTTGTGGCCAAATTTGTTTGAAAATTCTAGTCCTGAGCCCTGATTCTTTTAAGAGGTCGGTTTTGCCCTAACCCAGTATTTTAAATGTCTTATACCCTGTCCATAATTCTTGTGCCGGGTTTTCCTACCCTAGGGAGTAACGGGCCTCAGAAGTTCTGCATCGAGAAGGTGGGGAAGGAAACCTGGCTTCCCAGAAGTCACACATGGTGAGTACAACCATAGGTCTATTACGTATCGTATCGAAACACCCTGGACCAACACACCCTACCTTGCATGCACCCTTGGCACGCCTCTATAAAGGAGCAACTAACAAGGTAACAAAAAACTTTCAATGATATCAGATCCCTGTGATATCAGAACCAGAGGGTTGTATTACAAGGTCGGCTTTCACTTACGAGGAATGTGTTATTTGTATTAAAAATACAATAAATGAACAGTACAGGATGAAGGGAGACTGTCTGACTGAGGGGATCTGGTGCTTCGCCTTGTTGCAGTGATCAGCCATTATCCTCTTCTCTATGTATTCTCAAGGCCAGTGTCCTGGACCACTTCCAGCCGTGCTCCATGGTTCCCCTGTTATTCACCCTGGGGTGCGTTTGTTTTCCCTTCCAGCTTTAACCGGCTGGACCTCCCCCCCTACAAGAGCTTTGAGCAGCTGAAGGAGAAGCTGCTGTTCGCCATCGAGGAGACTGAAGGATTCGGACAGGAGTAGAGAGCCAACAAGAGCATGGCGGGAGGACGGGGGGAGGCGGGGGGTGCTTCATCACTATCTCCCCCTCCCTCCCTCTCGCGCTGCCTGACCCACCCCCTTCCCCCTCCCCTCCCGTGCTGTTTATACAGCCAAGTAAACAAAAAAAGGAAGAATTGCACAGATGAATACCAATGTATATAAGCTATTTTGTCATTTTAAACCAAATCTTAATCCACAGAATCATTTCTCTGCAGCAATCCCTTTGTCCCCCCCTACGCCCTTCAGAGTATCGCTAACCCGTCATGAGATATGCAAGCACCTAAACCGCGCCGTCTTGAGGAGACGAAATCATCGTTTTTTTTTTTATCGTTATTAAGGAAACTGAAAGTGTTCTGAAGAGGATTTTATAGCTAAAGCGTTTAACTTCTTCTACGGCTCTAGTTCTATAGAGCTTTTAAAAGGCTGATTGTAGTTTCAGAGTGCCTGGGATTTCACCCCCTCATCCCCTCCTCCCCCCCCATCGGACCCCATCCCCCCCCCCCAGGTTTGGGTGGGGGATGGAGAAGCCCTGTCCGCCTCGTCTTATCGCCCACTGACTTTACAAGAAAACAAACCACCTGATGGACACACGCCACTCATAGCTCACGCCGGTGTGTTCCCACGGTAACACCCGACCACATCATGACTGAATGAAGAGTATTGTCCCCCCTTCGTTTCCTTTACCGCAGTACATCGCAGTACGCAAGACATAGATCATACTTCCCTTGACCACACACACACACACACACACACACACACACACACACACACACACACACACACACACACACTCTCTCTCAGACTCACACTCTCAGACTCACACTCTTCCCTCTCCCTGTGATTGGATGGCCTTGAAACCCAAGCTGGGACAAAGATCCCCTCCTTGAGAAAAGACAAAAAATTACTCACCTGTAACCTTGTGAAAATTGGTGACTCATCCAAGATGCAGGGTTTAACACACACACACACAACTTAAACCGTGCCATGTATTTATTTTGCTGCTTGCGACTTGCAGCTGGTTCTTTCTGGGGTGTCTTTGCGTTGCCGGGGGAAACGTAGGCTTTCCAGGGTCGCCGTGATGACGACAGCAGAGACGTCCCCCACCACTTATTCGTTTCTCATCCATCACAGTATAGTGACGAATAGACCTCAGAGAGTTTAACGTGTTTCACTTTCCTTTGCACACATGGAGTAGGGAACAAGCTTTGATCATGGGTAGAAATAAATACCTTACAAACCGTTTCGCCACAAATCGCCCGTAACGCTTGTTTAGAAGGCCGTTGTAAGCTCACAGTCTGAAGGGTCTCTATAGGGTCTACATTCAGCATGAAATGTAACCTGGTAACCAAAATAGATAAGCATTTGTAAAAACCTAGATTCTTTTGTTGGCCAACTAGGAAAGAGGCAGTAAACAATTTGGCCAATCCCTTTAATATATTTCCGCATAGAAACGCACTGCCGTGCAAGACTTTGATAAGGAACGCGCAATAAGCTAATAAGTGTAACTCAAATGTCTATTAGAAAACTGCACACCTTGTTTCTTTTCTGCCTTTAAATGTATGTATTTAACAGTTTGGAGTGCAATCGCGCCATCAGTTTATTTATTTTATAGTGACCTATAGCAGTATGACATTGAATGCAGGGGGCGCTTCACACAAGTGTTGTCATTTACCATAACCGCTTTATAGGCCTACATACAACGCCTGGGTTCATTGTGCTAATACAGTCAGCAGTTTGGGATTAAGATTGTGGAAATCGATGTGAACCGCTGGGAAGTGTAGTTAGAACTGGTATAGCAGCATTTGAACAAACATTGGAGAATTACCATTCAAAACTTCTGTGTGATGCAAGTTGTCATGGGTTGCCACATCTGCAATGTTAATGTTGAAACATTTACACTGGCCATTTGACACAATCATTTATTTCCATAATGCACAAAAGGCAACATGTATACTAAGAAATGGACACGAATGCAAACATAAAGTGAGTGTTTACGAACAACATATTTTTGCCGCTTGGATTGTAAAATGGCCCTTAAAACATATGTTAGAGATTGTAGATGTTGAAATTAAATGAATGACTCATACAGTATACATGAATGTCCCTTCTAAATCAGCTCCGAACTGTATTCTAGCTGAACTAAAATCCTTTTCCACATTTCTCCTTGATTCCGATTTTTTTACAGAAGAGATAATGTAGCCAAATTCAGTTTGACAGCGACCAATGTTTGTTTAAAAAAGAAACTTGGGCTGTCCGTCTTTATCTTCAAATGTCCCCCCTCTGCTTCGTCATCCCATTTTTATGTTTGTTTTTTGTTTTCAGGTGACATTTTCACAGTTATTAATGTGAATTATACACGTGTATAAATAGTGTTGGAAGAAAACTCTGGTGCTTCATGTCGAATGTCTGGAGGCAAGGCAAGCGAAACCACTGTGTGCGTGCGTGTGAGTGTGTCCCTGTTAAAAACGCTTTTTGTCTCACAGAGGAGTAGCCCATGTCAAAATAAATATATGCCTTGTATATAACATTTCATTGATCCCGCTGGTCGAAGCTGACCACAGGGACTGCAGGAAAAAAGAGGAATTATTACCGACAAAAGGAGATTAAAAAAAAAATAATGATCGTGTAACGCTGTGCTTCCTTCTGAACTACAAAATCCACTATCAGAGGAAGGAAATCAAACTGTATATGAGTATTCATTGTACAGAGAACATTTTAAGAAATTAAAGTAATTAGTTATTGTAATTAATCGCGCGGAACCGATGTTTCATTGATGAAAAATCTTAAAGCCTTTTTTTTTTTTATTCAATAACCTTCATTCTCAGACGTGGAGGTTTTCGTATCAGGTTGCCTTGAGGCGCCCCGGCACCCTGGGGAGCACGGAGCACACACACCCTATGCCTACTCGTGATCTAGCTGTCGAACCAAAATGTGATGAGAGGCCGTTGAAAAACTGAAGGTGGGGTTAATCGGGGAGAGTGCTGCTGTGACTTTTATCGAGGCAATCTGAAACGCAAAACAACCCCAAACGTAACATATCGCGTGTAGATACACACTGTAACCATCAACTACACTGTATGGAAAGATGCTATAGTGGAGTCGTTGCGTAATATACCCCCCCCCACACCCTTTAACCGCGTTTTAAATGAAGAGATCGATGTATGAGCCAAATAGCTGAATGAACCCCTCCGATGACCTCCAATGATGTTATGTCGTTAAGAATCACAGGGAACTCGATTCCTTCTGCTCAGGAGTCAAAAGGAACAATTTTTATTCTGTTCTTGAAGCAAAGTAAAAACAATAGATTTCCTTTTTGATTATTATTTGTTTCTTTTGGTTGGATCTTGCCTGTGGAAATGGAACCATATTTAATAAATATATCTGACCACCTTTACGGAAGGTTGACTTTGTCTTTATTCGCATTTCTCATTGTATGCGTGTTTCTTTGTAGATTGACAGGTTTATGCATTGAAGTTGAGACAGATACGGACGTAGCCTATATTGACACCGTTTATTTCTGCTAGCGTTGCCCATGATTAACGAATGCCCTCTTCCAGGAAATACAATTATTTTTTTCGATTTTCTGTTATCAAAAGGGTCAAATAACATTATCAGCTCCTATCACATTATTTCACTATACTCATTGTTACAAATGCAATAAATTAAGATTAAGAAAGCGGGGGCTCGAAGTAAAGCCTACGAAGATCAGGGTGAGATATTTGTCCCCTCAGCCCAACCGTTTGAGGAGCTGTACAGCTTCTTGATGGACCTGTGGAGAGGTGCATGTATTCAGCTTCAGCCACAAAACAACCCAAACAACATATGCTTCCCTCAAGGTATTTGGACTCGACTAATAAATTATCGAAATTGTTGGCATTACAATAGTTGAGCTGTAAAATCAGGGGCTATTTGGGGATGCGTTTGTAAGGAATACATAATTGTATGAATGAAACACTCATACAGACATAAAAAATAAATAGCTAGGACTTGTATCACTCACTCGTACTTTTTTAGCTTTTTCCTTTTCAACTATACCTTTCCCAATTCAAGAATAAGTGTTGTTTTCTAGGGTCCCATCCCATTGGGTATGGCTGAGGCCTACCTCTTTGTCCTCTGTGGTGATGGGCCGGTAGTCTCTGGCCTTGGTCAGCCACAGGTGGGCGTTCTCCTTGTCCTTCAGGGCCAGGTAGGTCTTCCCCAGCATCAGCAGATTCTTACTGTAGAAGCCCGGTTTCACTGAGGGGGGAAAACACAGCACTTGGGATGAGCCGGTCAATGATGGGGCAAAGTTCGGATCCAAACCCCACTTTGTTATTTAAATTGGTGTGTTTGATGGCGCTCTTCTTTTACCTTCTTCTGCTTTCAAGAAGAACTCCAGAGCCTAATGGAGTCAGTAAAATATGACTTATTCCTGTTCATATTGTAAAGAGCTGCTCATGTGTTCTTGCAGCTCTTTTAAACATTTGTAATCGGGCTAAGGAGTGCCGACTGCTCACCTCTTCGTACGAGGACGTTGGGGGCGTCCCGAAAATCACGGTTGCCAATTTCCGGAGGGACCATGACAACTCGGCAAAAGAGAAGCACCTTTTGGACGAGCAGGAGCGTTGGTGTTTACTGTTTGACCAATTGCACGTCTCAAGTGCAAAGTTCTCCAATAACTGGATTCACTTTTAATGGTGCACAACATGTCAGACAGACCCGAGGACATTAAAACAGACTCACCAGTATCCTAATATGTATACTGTGGTAGGGTCATTGGGATTGAGCTCCTTAGCTCTCTGCAAAGGGAGGACAGATAAATATTTCAAAAGCATTACAAACATGAGTATTTTCCCCCGTCAGGATTCATAAAGGTCACACACAATGTACTGGAACAACCTATGTGTACCTTGGAACACCTTTGGAACACCCTATGTATTTATATACATATACACATGGTTATAATTCGACCCTGCAGAAAATTAGTGTTTACCTCCAGATGCTTCCGGATAACAAGGGACTTCTCCAGCTTGTGTTTGGTTCCCATGTAGTCCCCTAAATCACTGAGGAGGATACCGTACCACTGTGTGAGAGGGGAGAAAATGAGGATGAAACGTGTATGTGGTTTAGCATCTTCCATAGTAACTAGTATCCAAGTACGCAAAGTCAAACGCATCTGAATCAAAAGCGCCAGCTCATTGAGTTTTATGACACAAGGGCAGAGAGGCCATTAGATACGGTTAGTTTACATTATACAGGATTCCCATTATTTTGATCTTATTTTCTGGTATTTTCCAAGACATCAACCAAAACCTTTCTGTGCTCAGTTGTGCATATTCCCCGTACGGACTGTCAGTGGCAGCAATCCTATTCAGTTGAATGTGTACCGTGATACATTTTCATTCACAGTGAACCAAATTCATTGAGGTGTATTATAACCTAGGATATACAAGCATTTAACGTCAATCTATTTGCAAATAGATTTTTTGAAATGCCTTTCTTTTTATATTTAATTTATTTTCTGGAGGAAGCTGGACGGAACAATGAGATGGAACTCCTGGATTTGGAACTAAGCTGCTTTAGGCTTGGAAGGATTCAGTGACCACCAGAATGGGGCCAGCTCCTGGAGTTACTGCGAAAGCCCTCATGGAACTCCCTGACGCATTGGTAGGATGTTAAACTCGCTTTACCCAACTTTCCAATTTTCCATGACGTGTTCCAGGACACTCTTTACATTTGAAAATGTTCTATGACTGGAAAACAACTTTTTAATATCAAGGTTTTCCAGGATACATTATATGACTGAATTTGGTAGACTTTTTGATTTTGACTCTCAAACACCTTTGCCTGTGTCAATATGTAGCTATACATCTATTGCTCTAAGTAGAACAGACAAACCTACTCCAACTAGTCAAGTACTGGTTTGTTTCCCAGCATGATGAACCCACCAACCGAGAGGTGAGCATAATCTTTGAATTAATAATGGTTATAATTAATGTGAGTACACAGAGGTGATGGGGGTGAGCTTTACTTACTTTGTGCGACGCAAAGCATGCATCGTCTTTCTCAAGGGCCTTCTCGGCGTAGCCAAAGGCCTCGTACACCAGCGCCTTCTTCTGGTCGGCGGGCACGCCCTGTACCATGGCCCGGTCCCGTGTGGCCCGCGCCAGCCTCCATAAGAACTCTACGTCATTGCTGAAACCACGCAGGGTAGACTCGTGTGTGATGCCATTCAGACCTGTGATTCATACCACTGTCCGATTCTTGGGTGTCATGACTGCAACTCATACTCGTGATATACACAAATTTAACATGTCACTGGATTAAGACTGACGGCTATGCCTAGACCTTATTACTGCTCTAAAAACGGCACTGAAAGGTTAGGAAGAGCCAGACTCAAAAGGCAGGGTGATTTTGTTTAAGCTGTGAGATGTGATAACCTGATCCCAATACATTAACAGATATCTAGGCCTTAATGCCTAATGCCTAAACCTTTTCAACGGCAGATCATTTTAAGAGCATATTATAAACAAGGCAGTAAGATATTAACCTGTTGTTATACTGTTGTAGAAGTTGATAAAGCTTTTCTGTCTCTGCACAACTGTGGAGGTAGTCAGCCTGCTCAATTATCTCCTCTTCTGCTGTACAATAGAAAAGCACAATGAATTTGTTTAGAATGAATGTGTTGTAATATTTGTATGGATGGATGGATAGGCAAATCACCTTTTTCTAAAGCAAAGACCACTGCTGCACTATGAATTCCTCTGTAAGCTTCATGGCCCAGGTAACACACTGTAGGTAGTCCTAGGCAGAACGCTACTCTCCCACTCTGTAGAGAAAGAGAAACAAAGTCAGCTCAGGTTACCAGGTGCATCTATTAATTAACAGGTAGGGCCTACACATGACAGTTGTCATGCCACTGTTTGCTCAGGAGGGCATCCTTTTAGGTTTTCTTAAGCATCACTATAACTCAGTAAAGTGGGGTTATGATGGTTAATAACTAAGCTACAGATCTATCAATGCTTGCCCTTTCACCTACATCGCATTTAAATCATACCGATAATTCCAAGGTCAAAACACGATGATCTAACCCTTAAGAACTAAATTACGGTCCGATGCAACTAACCATTAGTCATCATCAACTTCCATTGAATAGCAGTATGAATCATTATTTACAATTAAAAATGCGTTAGTTCTCTTCGCCGTTGTCCAAATAAACGATGCAACTCCCCTGCTCCTGATGATCGGGTTGCCAGACAACAAACTCCTTGTTAAAAACCGCATTAGTAGTGTCCCTGTCATGCTTGCAGATGTCTACAAGGTACTGCTGCTGAACGATAAACAAATAGACGGATACTTGTTGAAAAAAAGAGGAGGGCATTCAAGATTGCAACGCACTGATAATGTTGCAAAACCGCAAAGCTTTTCCATATGAATCTTTGACCTATGAACAATTCATTTCAATTGGTAAACTATAATCAAACGTTAACTAAATACATATAAAAAAAACAATTTAGCGGTGGTTATTCAGTTTTAACTGTTCGGTTTTACGTGACTGCTATTGAATGCAACTCAATAGCGCCCGCCACGTGTTTGCTGTCGATATGAAACAGAATATGAGCATAATAGTTCCGGAATCATTTTAGATTGGTACATTTAGTTTAACGACTGATCAATTATGATATAATTCACTTAATCCACACTCGGACATTAATTAAATGGATTTGGGTTTTGTGTTAAAGTCGACATGATGTATTTGGGCGTTGTGTACATTCCACAACGTCAGTGAGGGAAACGCCCACTGCTGTCAGATGGCATCTGACTAGCGTGAACAGCAGCATAGGGACTCTTTTGTATTGTTTATGTAAAATTGACTGTTCTAATATTGAAATATCAGTAGGGTATTCTTAGATGGTAGGATTAGGTTAGATGGTATTCAGTTGTCATCAATGAATGCTTTCTCTATTCAGTGAGAAGTTTCTGTTGGGGCTGAGGTTTTTTTTTGCGTCTAAAAAGCTGCAATGGCTACCGGTGGGCCAGTGCCCGTGGTTCCTCTCCAATGTGTGACCAAGGTGGAGCTGACGATCTCTTGTGAGAATCTAATGGACATGGATGTGTTCTCCAAGTCTGATCCACTCTGTGCGTTGTACATCGAATCAGGAACTGGCTGGTATGAGGTGTGTAGTTGCTCCAGTACACATATTACTTATTTAAACCCTGCATGATTGCAAACATTATTGCAAAATAAGTTCACCAATAGGCCTACTCCATGCACTCAGAATAGATTATGGGGGAGGACAGCCGTCAGACATCGTTTAAGTGGATTAGTTTAGTTTAATTAAAACACATTTTCAACATTATTATCCATTATCTATAAAGCGGCACATATATTAAGCTGTGTTGTGCAGCATTCTATGATTTCAGGTGAAAAACAACAGTCTTACATCTCTCAAAAAGTTAATGTATAGTACATCATTAATTTCTGCACATTAAAATGCTTTTTGTATATCTGTACAATGCTTCTCCAACCCCCCATCAGTTTGGTCGCACAGAGATGGTTCTGAACTGCCTTAATCCAAGGTTCTCCAAGAAGTTTAAAATTGACTACTTCTTTGAGACGCTTCAAAAGCTGAAGTTCTGCGTGTATGACATCGACAACGACACGTATGACCTGGGAGACGACGACTTCCTGGGAGAGCTGGAGTGCACTTTAGGCCAAGTGAGTCCACTCTCACATAATTTAGCAACTTTAGACACTTGTATCCAACGCGACTTGCATGATACAGATGAATGTTGCATGCTAAGTGCCTACGGTTAGACTATGGACAATGGGGTTTGAACCTGGAACCGTTACACCGGGAGTCAAACTACCCGAAACCACTATCCTTAATGCCCTGCTTTGTTTAGGGTTTGCGCTCGGATATGTATTGTGTGCTTTCATATGTTCCCATTTCGTGCTGTGCTGTAGTGAGTAATGGTTCCCTGTATCCTCAAGGCATTTTGACGTTCCTTCAGATTGTGTCGTGTAGAAGGATGACTCGCCCTCTTCTGCTGAAGGACAGGAGGACAGCCGGGAAGGGAACCATCACAGTAAACTTCCTCAGTCATGTTGTTATTGTCGTAGTTATGCACACATGGAAGGCCATCAGAAAGAATGGAATATCTCCTCTATGATACTCAGGTCTATTTCAGAACGTTCACAGAAGTTCGAGTTTACTTTAGTACAATGGAACATTCATGGTCAACTTACAATAATATTACTTATTTGCTGCTTCAATTTCGATAGCGACAAAGTATATAAAAAGATCAGTCAAATAATGAGTATTTCTTTTCTACATGTGACTGGCTCTATAGTTATATATCTTTAACTAGCATATATCGGGTAGGACAGGGTTTCCCATTAATCATATCACTCTAGACTATAGGATTAATGGTCTAATAACCTGAATTTAATTTAATATAACGAAGAACAAACAATGAAATATTTTTCTTCCAAAGATCTGCGCTGAGGAGATTCAGGACAACAGAGTGGCTCATTTTGAAGTTTCAGCTCGGAAGCTAGACAAAAAGGTACAGCAACCGCACCTCCACGATATTATAGCTTTTTATCCGACACTTTGAGATCCTGTACCTCTTCCTTGTGAGAAGGCCAGGTGTGCAAAAAGTTAAAAGGCATTCATACTCTTAACTGGGATTCAGAGACACTGCCTTCCCATCCAACAGTTCCCAACTATTGTCGTGTGTACCTCCTCCATCCTTTTCTAAAGAATACTGACAAAGTTTGTCTCAGATTTCAGGCGGGCTATTATGATATGTGTCTCTTTGGTTTATGTGAAATTATTTTATTGCAGTATTTGTGGTGGTCCGACCCTTTCCTGGAATTCCACAAGCAGACAGAAGCTGGGTGGCAGCTGGCCCACAGAACTGAGGTACACAGCATAACAATCCTTCCACCGCTGTCTTACGGTCTTACAGCGGTCTTACTACTCACAGCAGTCCGTTGTTCAACCGCCTCATATCGGCTTGTGTCGCCCAGGTGGTGAAAAACAACCTGAATCCAACATGGAGGCCCTTCCGTATCACTGTGCAGTCGCTCTGTGGAGGCGACGTGGAGAAACCCATCCGAGTACACACACACACGCACACGCACACGCACACACTACCACTGTAATAATTGCATTCTTTGTATTAACCTTGCACGTTGCTCCCTAAAATCTTCATTAACAGTGTGATGTGTGCTGTTTATTTTTCTTTAGCTTTTCTTTACATTTTCTAACTTGTGTGTGTGGCTCAGTTAACAGCGCATCCCAGTGTGGAAACAGCTTTTTGACGAAGGTATGCTTGCGGCCTCCGGCCCGAGTTTCATGGCAGTGCATCACGAAGGTGTGAAAATCTCTCACTCACTCACTCACTCACTCACTCACTCACTCACTCACTCACTCACTCACTCACTCACTCACTCACTCTCACACACAGTCTGTGTTGGTCTGTCTGTGGCACTCTTAAGTAGTGTGGTGTGTGCACCATTGAATGCATGTTTTTTTGTTTTTTAATGCACCTGTGTGTGTGTGTGTGTGTGTGCGTGTGTGCGCCTCTGACTTGTGAGAGGAGACTAGATGACATTGTGGTCTGTGCGTCCTTCTCCGCCCCAGGTGGACTGTTACGACCACTACACGAACGGCGCCCACAGCATTATCGGATCCTTTGTGACCACCCTGTCACAGTTGGAAGCCGGCACATACACATCTCCGGTGGGAATTGTGTGCGTTTTTGTGTGCACTTATTTGTGTGTTAAGGGTGTTTCGTCAAAATGTAGATATTTTTTTCCTGATTTTCAGGCTGAGTTTGCGTGCGTGAACAGGAAAAAGTCTGAGAGGAAGCCAGGCTACAAGAATTCTGGTGTCATTTGCATCAAGAGATGTGAGGTATATGTCATATCATGTTTATAATAAGCTTGCTTGGCTTAGGGTTAAGGTCACAAGTAACAAATTTGTTTAAGAAAAGTGACAACTGAGTCAGTCTAAATGTATTAATATATGGTCCACATCATCTTCATCCACAATCTGCGGAGTCAAATTAGCTGATTGCTACCGCCCTCAATGAAATGTCAAAATAAGACATCTGATATGTTATCTGAAATGAATGGTGTATGTAAGATTAAAAGCTTTGTATCAACGTTCAGGTGGTGAAGGAGTACACCTTCTTGAATTACATCATGGGGGGTTGCCAACTCAACTTCACGGTGGGTTGGCAGACAAGCCATGCATACAAATGATCAGTACGATGTGCACCTTGTCTTGGCGGTACGTTTTCCTGCTTCATAAGTTGATCCTTATCCCCCCCCCGCCTGCTCCAGATAGCCATAGACTTCACAGCCTCGAACGGGGACCCCCGGAGCCCCCAGTCCCTCCACTTCATCGACCCTCAGGGCTACAACGAGTACCTGGCCGCCATCTGGGCCGTGGGCTCTGTGATCCAGGACTACGACAGGTGAGCCGCAGTGCGATGGCAAACATTGCGTTGTCCGTTTCCCTATTTACCAACAACCCGTCCTCTATGTTGGGTCCTAATGTTTCCAGAGGAATGTCAACAATAGTCATCATTATCTTTGGGAGTCAATTAATGTGCCTGTTAATGTGAAAATATTAACTTTAAATGACCTCAAAAGTTATGAAATACAAGCGATAATTCACTTATAATAACTGAACTCTTTCCTACCTGTGCAGTACCAAAACCTTTCCCGCCTTCGGGTTTGGAGCCATCGTGCCTCCCACTGGGACGGTATGTCCAACCCATAAAAAAACCATCGCAAATTAGTTGTAGCATGTGATCTTAATCTCTTTACAAAATCCTCCAGTAGTTACCAGTAGGAGGGACAATGGAACGACACGAGGAGAGATATAGTTAGTGGTCACGTCACCTCAAAATCTCATTCATCATTTGAAGGCATCCACTGCATCCAACTCGAATGAGTCGCCAATAACGTCACTATCGGTTTGACTCCTCTATCCATCATTCATTCAAAAAATAACTCAATGTGTCAGTGCATATTTCTCAACATTCCGTAGAGAATAAAACATTATATATTTCCTCTTCATTCGTGCAGACCAAATCGATTTTTTAAAGACACTATCCATGGGTTGATTGAGCCAGGGTTTTTAAAATAGAGACTAGTCGTTTCACAGTTAGGTTAGATTATATAATACTACATTGATTCTTTTTCCCCAGGTGTCCCATGAGTTCCCGATAAACTTTACCCCAGATTATCCATTCTGTCATGGTAGGTCCAAAGCTTATTTTCCAAAAGTTGTATTTACCTGTGTGCTGTGATCCAACAGTCTATCTCTGTGGAAATGCGACCCATGTTGTATATGCTTACCATGAATACTTGTGGGTTTCCATGTTCAGGCATCGAAGGGGTGGTGTCTGCCTACCAGCAGTGTCTGCCCGTAGTGAAGCTCTACGGACCCACCTGCTTCGCCCCCATCATCAACCACGTGGCCTGCTTCGCCAGACAGGCCATGCAGCAGAACACTGCCTCGGTGAGATAACGTCCTAGCTGGCGCTTACCCGACCCCCTATCGGGAGCAGCCATGTGGACCAGTAGCTGAACTGGCTGCACTCATCATAGCTCATCTTGTCAATTTAGTATAGAGAGATCCAGCTTAATGTGGTTTTAAGGTAGTTACAGTCAGACATGACAGATTTGACTAGTGATTTAGAATGAGCTGAGCGACTGTTAATCAGATACACCTGTCGGAAACAGTCTTCTTTGAAACAACTCTTTGGATCATCTAATAATTTTTTTATCCCTTCTTGTAAAGTCGTGAACAGAATTATTTTAGTTCATTTTCTGCACGGCATCGGATGTTAGACAAGCCAAGCATTGCACTTTGCCCGATCCCTGACGCGTCCGCTTATATTCATTCTGTGTTTACCTGTCCACCTGTGTGTGTTGCCCCGCCCCAACAACATTCCTGTCCCTCACAGCAATACTTTGTTCTGCTCATCATCACCGACGGCGTGATCACGGACATGGACCAGACACTAACTGCCGTCGTCAACGCCTCCCGCCTCCCCATGTCCATCATCATCATCGGGGTGGGCGCGGCCGACTTCAGCGCCATGGAGTTCCTCGACAGCGACGACAAACTGCTGCGGTCGTCGCGGGGCGACGTGGCCTTCCGTGACATCGTCCAGTTCGTGCCTTTCAGGGCCTTCAAGGTGAGCGCCGGTATTAAGATTGGACAATAAATCATTCATAAATATATGAAGAGTAAAAAATATATATATATTTATATAAATTGGTGGGTAAGATAATAAATAAAGGCTTACCTCGTCTGGTTATTTGTGTGTTCTCTTCCCTCGCAGGCAAACAGCATTGCTCTAGCTCAGAGTGTCCTGGCAGAGTTGCCCGACCAAGTGGGCCGCTTTTTCAACTTCTTCAAACTGAAGCCTCCCAATGAAGACTCCAGTCAAGCAAGCACTCTATAGAGAAGGTATGAACCAGCTCTGAATGGCTCAAGATGAGTGCTCGTACTTGACTCATAGGCTGTGGTTGAAACTGGCTTGTACCTGTGGCTGACCTATATATGGCTGGTGGTGCAGTGGAAATTGCTGGCTTGTGACACAGTAGCTAATAGCTATAGTCGCCTTGGTAACCGGTGTGTGGTCTACTCAGTGCCAACGCTGTGAGATATTTGCTTTGTTCAGCTTAGTCTCCTCACCTGTGTTGATTATTTTAGTTATCCTTGTTTTGGTAGTAAGCTTTGCACACAATTTTGGTTCGTACATGCTTTTTGAAGAGCCTCTATTGTATTATATTGGTTCTTATGTAAATCTATATATATGTATTATCAGATGGCATCTTATTTTATTTGATCCTTTAACAGGAATTCCCTTGCATTGTGATACTGGTCAAGACTCAAATCAAAGTAAAAGGACAAACCAGACCCCAAGACTACCGGTGGCCCCCGTGACTCACGCATGGTTAGTTGAAAGTGTTATCTCTTGGAACATTCAGGATGTTCATACGTATATGCATTACCAACAGAATGACTATCAACATGGAATGAATTAAAAGATAGGAGCTGCAGGCTTGTATAACTGCCTTGACATTAAGGTTGTTTTCAATAATTGTATTCAGAATTATAGTGTTAAAAACAACATTATCAGTCTTCTGTGTGTGCCTGTATGCTTCATATATTTCTTGAACTTTATAACTGTTTTAGATTGTTTTATGTCACTCATCTTCTAAAAATAAAATTATAAACGCAGAATTCACTTGAATGTCTCTTATGCTCCCTTGTCAGTTGTTGCTACTGTAATGTGACTAGAAGTCTATCAAACCATGCTACCCTATCAAAAAATGCTACGTTATGCATTTGGCAGCATATTTAATGGTTAGACCATTTGCCTCTATCAAAAGATGCACCCGCTGCAGAATCAAGTGGTTTTACAGCAATACTGTAAAACAACAGTAGTGGACACACACCATTGACACTGTAAGAATATGGGGAGTATAGTTTGATGCTGTATTATAACGTCTTTATTGAAGATTTCAGGGGTACAGTGTGGGCAATGTATGTAATGTAAAAAATATATACATAGCATTTTAAGAAAAAGCATCAATAATATTAATTTAAACTAAATAAATATCTTCAACAAGAAAAGTGTTGCTAAGATATTATTAAAACGTATATATATATATTTGTGAATTGGATTCTGTATGTGTTTATACTGAATATGCAATAGAGAATAATTATTCAAAAAATAATAATAACAACCAAAGATCGTAAATCTTTATTTTCCTTTGAGACATTTCTTACAGAAATATGGAGCGCTCCTGTCGTGGCCATATTGGTCACACTCAAAATGTGCCCATCTAATGCACAATTCACACTGCACCTACCAAAAAAACAATAAAAAGAGCATTTGGTACACCAAAAAATCTACAATGAGATAAATGTTATGGTCATACATATTTTATGTTATACTTTACCATTTCAATTATGCTCTCGTCTGCATTTTTTTTGAGCAAAAGAACACCACACAGTTGTCCTCTGCCTTCCCTAGAAACAATGTTTTTCAAAAGCTTTTAAACTGTGGCAACTCAAATCATTATGTGTGAGTATATAAATCATTGTACAAACATGGTACATGTTATCGTAGAAAAAATAAATTTCACAGAAGACTGACCAAAATACCCAATAATAGTGTAATCAATAGTTATGTTTAATAATGTAAAAAGTAACCTTGCTTTATAGTGCATGACCCACACAGACTAATCCACTTATGTGACTGAGGTGATGGAATTTGCATTGACTTTGACTAAGAAACTATTTTGATGGCAATGCTTCCTGCAGTTTGATGCCACTGACCTTTGGACTGAAGCTACATGCAACCCTGCATCATGCCAGGCTCCATTTTCCTTTCCTTCCTCTCCCTCTTCACTTTGAACCAAAGCACCTCCTCTCCAATGTAAGACAGTGTATTTTGGTTCTTCTTTTGTACACGTTTAGCATATGCCTGCTTCTGTTTGTCCTGAGACTTTGAGATGTTTTCCGCAGTTCTTTTTTTTACACACTCCATCGACTTTATTTTTTCATCCAAAAATGAATGAAAGGTCCTCTCCTCGGGCAAACTGATGGTGGAAAGCTGAAATGACAAACAAGTGTGAAAAAATAGTAACTTCATTCCAAGTATTTTACAGTTTAATTGCTAATCAAAAACAGTTTCAACCTGTTATGTGCAATTTATGTTTATGGATGGAGGAAAATCGACTAATCGTTCAGTCATTATGATAATTTTTTCAAGGACTCCTGAAACTGACCGGCATGTCAACAGGAACCTCGGATGGGAAAACAGCCTCTCTCCCATACATCATGAGGAAAGGACTGTGTTTGGTGGTGGTCTGGACCTTCGACCTTAATGAAAACAACGTAGCTTCCAAGAAGACATCCCAGTTGTTCTGCTTGTCGTTGACCAATTTTATGAGAGCTCTAAGATGTAAAATAAGAAACACAATATAAACAAATTCAATTACGCCTGTCTCACAAATGCTTCAAAATGTCTGGCCCAACGATGCACTACATCACGTATTGGTATGAAATACATATCAATATTGAATGAATAGTAATAGATTAAATTTGTGAATACATTTATATTATCCATGGTTAAAAGCAACACAGTTCCGTTTCGGGAAATCAGAGTGGAACGAAACAAGACCCGCTGTCACAAAGCTATACTAAAAAAGTTTGAAATAAACTTGCTGCTTTATGTTGTGGCTTGTCTTCACATCCAGACTATTGGTTTGGGGATGATAGGCAGCTGTCACACTCCTTTCAATAGCCAACATATTGCAGAGGCTGGTGTTGAGCTGAAATAAAAAGAGTTACAGTAAAAAAAAATCCAAAACAAAGGAATTATTCCTGAATTGTATTTACTACAAACGCCTTTTTAAAATGCACATACTTCATTAACAAATTCTTTTCCCTGGTCAGATAGGATTCTTTTGGGACAACCATGTCTATAAATAATAGAGCAGATGTGGCGTCCCACTTCAGCTGCGGTTTTAGTCTTTAATGGGAAAGCCTCAACCCATTTGGAAAAGTAATCTGTGGCTGTTAAAATATACTGGAAGCCATCCACAGTTTTTGGGAGAGGTCCTATCAGGTCAATGCCAACGAGATCCCAGACAGCAGACACCTATCAAGGTAAAACAAATACAATTATTTTTACATTCTCAATATTTCTTTATTAATAGCTGTACGATAATATCAAGATAACACTGTACACATTTACCTGTATACACTGTAATGGCTGTGCAGCAGTCGAAGGTTTTCCAAACTTCTGGCATTTATCACATTCCAAGACCTTTAAGAAAGTAGTTGTTAATAAAACACAAAAAATAAGAAACACAACAATAACTCAAACACATTGCCTACCCAGTTGTTAATGTCCACGGACATGCCAAGCCAGTAAAATCTGGAGGACATTGCAGTCCGGGTTTTCAGGATGCCCGAATGGCCCCCGATTGGAGAGGAGTGGAATTCTGTGAAGAGTTTTCTTGCATCCTCTTTGGATTTAATGGCTCTTCTGCCTCTAACGTAGAGCTCTCCTTCTGCAGTAAACATTCATTAAAGAACTTTCATCATTAAAGAGCAATCTTACCAAGACACTATCCACATATTAATGTACTTTGGAAACTCACCCTTTAACGTGAATTTTGAAGCGTACCTCCTCAGGTTTAATTTCTGGGACTTATCATACCCAGCCGGGAATGTTCCGTGAGAAAGGAGGTCAAATAATTCGTCCCACCTTTTGTCCATCGCTTAACAAAAAAGGGATAACACACAAGTATTTAGAATTGATATAACATACGATACATATCTTGTTATAACACGACAAGATGTCGCCGCCTCCCTCCCCCACCACCGAACAAAACCTTCTCCGATCCCAGTCCCCTAAAATAACACATATATAATCTTATTTCTACATTTAGCAGCAAAGCCAGTTGGTACATGCACATATTTACACGCTTACCGGTCAAAAGGCGCAGTTAAAAACATGTTTTAAAGAAGTACTCACCATCAGCCAAAATAATAGTAGCACAAATTGATGGATGCGCACGCATGTTCATTGTTGTCGACGCGCATGCGCAGAACAACCACGTCGCACAATTGATAGGTAGCATAAATTGGCAGAACACCCTGAAGTTTTCAATAAAACGGTATCAAAATATGCCCCCATATTCTTACAGTGTACATTGGGTGATTAGTGGTGAAAAATAGCACAAGTGATACTGCAGTGGGACCATAGTTTGATAGCGTATTTGATCTGTAGACCAATTGCCACTATCAAACAAATAAAGTAGCACTTTTTTATAGGGTAGCATGATTTTACAGATTCTGCTATCGAGTCGCGATACGGTAGCAAAATATGACAAGGGAGCATAATCTGGCAGAACACCGGTAATTGTCAGAACACTGGCCCTACTAGTACCGAAAACAAACGCACCCGGTTGCTGAGAGGCGGACCACGCCCACTCCGTGCCCCAGCAGCTCTGACAACGGTTCAATCGCCCAAGACAAATGGTAAGACCTCTTAAAAAGATCCACATTGAATATTACTAATGCAGCATACACTGGTAAATATGGATATTGAGAGTATCTTTCACCATTGAGTAAACTTTAATTTCAACAATGTGTATGATGAAACGGTTTATACCGCGACATTAACAGGATATTTGGGTTAGCGTAACAGTGAGTAACCCAACGCGTTTTTTAACGGAATGTGCTTTTTTCTTTCACCAAACATCTTATAATCTGACTATATAGGCATCACGGGAAACTGTTAATCAAAGAGTATGAGTAAAATCACATCGCTTCCACTTCCATACCACGTATTGCCTAGTAGTACGCAACCATAAGGTTGAAAAAGTGGAAAAGCTGGATTCACACCTTCCTGCTGTTTACGTTCACAGAGCCGCTGGATCGCGTGTGTTTGACGAGAGGTTGTCATGGCCGCTGGACCAGCCCCGACTGCGGGACCCGGGAACTCTCAGTTCCTATCCAAAGTGGTACTGAGCGTCTCCTGTAACAATCTCCTGGACATGGACGTGTTCTCAAAGTCCGATCCGTTATGTGTGATCCACATGACTTCCTCGGAGTCCCAGTGGTATGAGGTCAGTGTGGAGGAGAAACGCCCAGTCCGTGATTGATACTTCTACTTGCAAAATATATTCATACAATAATACAAAACACATACAATAATAAAAACAATGTTACACAGGGACCAGGAACATAGGACCTACTACTGGGTCTGCGTAATTTTTGCCATTATAATAATGATATAATATAATACTTCGCTCACTACCTCGCCTGTTGTTATTACAATAACTTAACTTGTGTTTATCAAACATTTGTTTTTTCATGGAAGCTTGTCTGAAATAACATTGTCTGTCCAGGTTGGGCGCACGGAACGAATAAACAATACCCTAGATCCAAAGTTTTCCAAAACCTTTGAGATCGACTACTTCTTTGAGGTGGTGCAGAAAATCCGGTTCTCTGTGTACGACATTGACAACGCCACCTATGACCTGGAGGATGATGACTTCCTCGGGTCCCTGGAGTGCACCGTGGGCCAGGTGAGGACAGTTTCTCCTGAGACCAGTTAAAGTATTGTCAAGTATTGGGCTGCTTTTGAGGTTTAAAGCGTTTGAGGTTTTACTGTTTTACATTGCTTTAAAATTGCACCTTTCTCATACAGGTTTTAATAAAACTGTGAGATATCAGGGTTGAGAAAGTGTGTTGGACATTGTTTTTAAATTCTCCACTTTGGTTTTATTACATTTGGAAATAAATCAGATTAGAAGTCAAGCAACCCAAATGTCATGTATTTTCTAAAACGATGTTCTTCCCCAAATTTTGGATAATTCCACAACAACAACAACACAGTCTAGCTCAATGGTAGCAATATATTAAAGGTCAAAAACCGCTTCAAATGAAACCCAACAGGCTCAGAACTCTGTTTCTAGCAATTGCATGGAACATATTCTTGTTTTTTTTACTTTAGCCAAAACTGTACAAAAGCGAATCCAATTAATCAATCTTTCTGTGGTTTTTGTTTAGATTGTGTCTTCCAGAAAGCTGACTCGACCCCTACTGAGGAGAGACAGGAAACCGGCTGGGAAGGGGACCATCACAGTAGGTCACTCACTAGCATCTCCATGTGAAGGGCGCTACTCTTTGTTTGTTGTCATCTAGCAATGTGTGTCCACATACAGTTATCTATATATTTAGATGTATTCTTATTTTTGTTTTCTATCAAGATTGTTGCTGAAGAGAAGACGGACAACAGAGTGGTGAATTTTGAGATGGCTGCTAGGAAGCTGGATAAAAAGGTGGACTCGGTTGATGATAATAATCGCTGACAGGAAGAATCAGAAGAATAAATCCATTCCATTTGATTGCATGTGACGTTAACTTGTTTGTTTTAAGGATTTCTTCGGACTCTCGGATCCTTTTCTGGAAATCTACAAGCAATCCGACACAGATTGGCAGCTGGCTCACCGGACTGAGGCGAGGACACAATGACGCACACTGATCGTGCTTAGATGTGCATTACTGGCATGAAACCGGTCTTTAAAAAGCTTCGCCCCTAGGGCTCGTAATGGTGTACATATATACACGTGACATCATGCCACAGCATGGGACCTACATCATAAATACACTGGCTTGACCTGACGAGAAAACGTCAGGTCAACATACGCACACACGTTTCCATTCTACCTGCTCTTAGCGTTTTTCCCCCCAGACATCAGAACGGCCACACAAATAAAAAGCACTAAAACTGCGACACTGCCCATTATGACAGCAAGGCATTTTCATGCCTCAAACCTCAGTCCTCTCCTATCGCTTCACGTGTGGCGGCTAATGTCATGGCCAGCACACCAGCTCATTGCAGGGTGTTTTTTTGGTTTCCTCATTTCAGGTGGTGATGAACAACCTGAGCCCCACGTGGAAACCCTTCATGGTGCCTCTGCAGTCACTCTGTGGGGGCGACATAGAGAGACGGATAAAGGTGCACTAAAAACACTTCCTCACACACACACACACACACACACACACACACACACACACACACACACACACACACACACACACACACACACACACACACACACACACACACACACACACACACACGGATGCATGGATACACACATACATACATTAACACATAGAAGCTTATGCCTCAATACTAAAACATACAAATATTCATACCTGCATATGTCTGGATTATATGGTGTGTTTTACAAGGCTGATTTCCTTGCATTTCCCCCAATCTTACAGTGTTCGTTTATTTGCGTAGTAATAATTCCCTAAAATGAAGACAAATTGCCTACAGAGTTGGTAATCATTAGTAATTAAGTGTTCATATGAAAGGGAGTGCTGTTATACTGAATATCAGCACGGCTGTGATTCGGTCATAGGTACAATGCTGCAGGCCAAGTGCCCAAGCTAATAGCTCATGGATGCCTCTTGTACAATCGACCTTAAGCTGTGCTGCTGTGGTCTGTACTTGTTTGGAGCTAAAATCACCCGTATTGTCTACGCATGACGTAATAAGGTACTTTCTGTTAGGTCATGTGTTGTGCTCCCATACCCAGCATAAACAAAACCATTATAGCTGATGTGTGTATCATTTTCTTTTTGAACAACAAGCTTGTCAGAGTGTGGCACTTCCCAGTCGACAGTGCTACAAGTGAGTTCACAACTTTTGCTGTGTGTGCTTCAGATTAAAGCTCTGTATTGCGGGGCGAATTTATTGATTTGTAGTCTTTGGCGTTTTTTGAGTTCATCAAAGGGGTCAAAGTGTGTTCTTCCGCTACTCATCCAGGCTGGTACTCATTAGTGGGCTAGACTTTCCTCCTGCTGGTCTTCAGGCCTACCATTTCCCCTCCTGTGTTCTCTGTTTTCAGTCTCAAACCATCCGCCCATCATGATACTGGTTAGATTGAACCAGAAGGATACACAGTAAAAAAAAAAAAAAGGCAATTTATTGGCCCTTTATATAACTGCGTTGCCAAGGAGACTCATGTCTGATCATGTTAATATCAAATCGCATCAATGGCTGAAGACCTTTAACAGCATTATGTTTGCTGGACTGTGTATCCTGTCTTGACGTTTGTAGAAGGCCAATGAGTGACCCCCTTTTTCCATTTCCTGGACAAGAGAATAAATGCAATGATTTAAAAAAACAACACATCAGTCAAATCAAGCATTTCTCTCTTCCCCTGTCCTGTGCCCATCCTAATTCAAAGCCATTCCTAGCTAAATAAATTAATATCATTTTTCTATCTACCAGGCCATTAAAAAAACATTGTTTTTGTCCCTTGCTGCCTGTATGCTAGGTGGAGTGCTATGACTACAATAGCAGCGGGTCCCATGACTACATAGGGACCTTTGAGACAAACCTTGCCCAAATACAAGAGTCATCCAAGTCATACGCGGTAAGGTGTGTGTAAATGTGGGTCAGTGCACTTGTCTGTGTCACATGGTCTACTTGCAATTCCCCTGTCCATCTGAATTACCTGTTCTTGTTGCCAGTGTGGATATTGGAATTGAAGGCAGAGCATCACTGCTGCTGCCCCTAGACTATGGAACGCCCTCCCTGACCACCTGAGGGCTCCACAGACTACAGCTCTTTTTAAACGGAACCTCAAAACCCATCTCTTTAAAAGAGCATTTAGCTAAACTTTCTTTGAGGTTCCCCCTTTTTAATAGTTTTTTGGTCTTTTTTTCTCTGAAGCACTTTGAGATTCTTGAATATAAAGTGCATTATAAATAAAATTTATTATTATTATTATTATTATTATTATTATTATCATAGGAACTTCATTGGGGTGACGGTAATGCGCTACCTCTGACACAGATGTGCCTGTTTTATGGCACCCCCCCCCCCCCTTCCAGGCCGAGTTTGAATGCATCAACAGCAAGAAGAAGCAGAAGAAGAAGGGCTATAAAAACTCTGGGGTGATCATTATCAAAAAATGCGAGGTATGTTGGGTCTTGGATTGATTTCCCTCAGTATTTGTATTTTTTTCTCCTTCGGTTGAGGAATGTTGTTGTGGCGGATGTTGGAGATCAAATCAAACTTTCGGAGGGGATTCATGGGGATTCCTTTCCAAAGCACTGGTTTTGTGAAGCTTGTACTGTATATGTTTAGTTATAAAATAATGAGACATAACATTTATAGTAGAATGATAATGAACTACAGGATTAATACTTATCTTCTACATTTAATTTAAACAGATCAGCATTCCATCTTTTTTTGTTTTTAGGCAGAGCTTGAACATTTTGAACTAACTCGTTGGAGGAGCTTTCCCGTTCCCCCTCTTCCATTTACCCGAACAAGAAAACGGCTTACAAACCAGCATTTCTTGATACTAGCTTGAAGCATGCTTCAGTCTTTTTATATTTTATCTGGTAGCGGCTCACAATGAGGCAGTGCAGAACACCCAAAATATGACATGACCCTTCCATTCGTAACACTCAACTAACGCATGGAAAATGTGTGTCGCAATATTTTTTTATGCAACTATAGGCCTCAGTTTGACGTTAACTGCAAATGTCTAGAAGTTCCAAAAGTTACTATAAAATTTATTCACTGTAGAAAATGCAGTGAGTGCTGTAGTGCAAAATGAGGTTGAAACTTTTTTCTTTTTTTATCAAGTTTGAATCAGGTCAGTATAACAGTCAAGTTAGCGTAGAAGGTGTGTGTGTGTGTGTGTGTGTGTGTGAGATAGATAATTGTAGTCGCTCATTTCGTCAGGTCAAGCCAGTGTATTTATGATGTCAGTCCCATACTGTGACTTGATGTCATGTTAATATATGTACACCATTACAAGCCCAAGGGGCGAGGCTTTCTAAAGACCAGCTGCACATTTAAGCACGATCAGTGTGTAATTGGGATTATGTTTATGTGCAGATAGTGAGGCAGTACACGTTCTTGGATTACATCATGGGAGGCTGTCAACTCAACTTTACAGTAAGTATGGTCTTTTGATACTTTTGGGGATCTGTTAATACAGCAATAGGACTAGTCTACCATCTCTTAAAAATCTGAAGAAACTGATATTTGTGTTACTGTACAGTTTATATGGGGTAAAGCCAAACAGACTTGGACTCTACCGGTTTCATTTGAACGTATTAACATGCAATCGTCGTATCTTTTAACAAAGGTGTGCAAGCTTGTATTAAGTTTGTGTTTGACAAACAATCAGACAACCAAGATAACAACGCTGACAATTGATACTGTGAGTGTGGATCCTGGGAGGAGGCAGACATCAGAATAAACAACCTCATCCCCCCCTAATCCTCGTCTCGGTTCTGCCTCAGATAGCCATAGACTTCACAGGTTCCAACGGGGACCCGCGGACCCCCCAGTCCCTCCACTTCATCGACCCTCAGGGCTACAACGAGTACCTGGCCGCCATCTGGGCCGTGGGCTCGGTGATCCAGGACTACGACAGGTGAGTCCCTGCTTCCAAGGACACAAATGCATCGACGGGGATAGATTTCCATCGGTGTGTTTCATTGTGTGTTCAGTTCTTTGGATCCATTGTTCATCTATTATGGTGTATGCGGCGGGTTGATCTCGTGTCGGGAGTGTCTCCTACTACATGGGTTCCTGGTTGGAAGCTCAATGACGCAGTAGGAACCTTTGAGACCGGTGTGCTGGCCCCTGTCTCACGCTCCTCAATGATATCTCAAAACATTCACTGCAATTCTCGATGAAGATACACGGCATTATGATGTCCAACCACCTCTCTCCCGTCCTAATAGTGTGTGTCCCTTATCAAAGTTTCCTCCTTTTCCTACTTTTGGAGAATTGGACTAGATCCAATATTGAACATCAAATCTTATTCGAACCTCGTCTGGGAAGCCATGTGAATCTGTCATTTGGTTGAAGGACTATACAAAAATACACTCCACTTTACCTAGTTGTTATGATTCTATAAATAATGGTTGGTTAGTATGACTTATTGGTGATCTCTCCCTTGCCCTCTCCCTTTCTCCCTCCCCCCCCCTACAGCGACAAGATGTTCCCAGCCTTTGGGTTCGGAGCACAGGTCCCCCCGTCCTGGCAGGTCAGCTGAATGTCCAACAGGCCTCCTGCCTATGCAGGTTTTTCATATCAATCAGAAGAGGGCTTCAATGAGGGGTGGTGTGTGGTTTTTTCCCAGGTTTCCCATGAATTCCCCATCAACTTCAACCCTGCTAATCCCTTTTGTGCCGGTATGTTGGAGCCTGTGCATGCATATTCTTGCGCTGTTAAGCTGTACGCACACACGATCTAATGTTTAGTTGCCTAGCACTTTCTGACATTGTTAAACGTAAAGGCAATATGTTTTTTAACATCATTATTCACAAATAGTATAGAACAGCTTAAATCATGGTGAACTTGCCTCTACATATTTGCTTAAATAAAAGGTTCTACCACTTCAAGAGGGTAAACCATCACTGAGCATGCATAATATCTCTAAAATGTTTTTTCTTAGTTTATTAATTATTAAGAATAAAACAAATGCGTTTTTAGGTATGTAACAAGTATTTGTGGAGGGAATTTAATGACAAATTGAATTTAATGAGTCATGCGTACGCTTGTTTTGTTCGTTTCCAGGCATCGAAGGGGTGGTGTCCGCTTACCAGCAGTGTCTGCCTCAGGTTAAGCTCTACGGACCCACCAGCTTCTCTCCCATCATCAACCACGTGGCCTGCTTCGCTAAACAGGCCATGCAGCAGAACACTGCCTCAGTGAGTTCCTGGGCAAGCTGAAGCCTCCATGTTTGGGTGTGGTTGCGATGGCAGTACTTTTTAACGACATGAGGTCATTCATTGGACTAAACAGTGCAACAGTTAACTATGCGTCAAGGTTTCTAGCAATTGCATGGAACATATTCTTGTTTTTTTTACTTTAGCCAAAACGCAAATGTAGGAAAACCGTCTAAATGTGGTTTGGTTCTGCCATGAAGTTACCCATGCTAATTGTGAGCCTCTGACAGATGTACATCCTTTATAATAGTGGGAGGGGGTGGGGATCAGTATTTGAATTCCATCCTTCTGAAAGGGATAGTTCATAGTGATGGGGATAGTCTTTTTTTTGTAAATTCATGTTGCGGCTAGGCCTAGGTATTGCAAGTCAATAACCTCTACAAACCTCTCAAATGTATTGAATTACCATCTGCATCTCGGGGAATGCTGAGTAACTCTGTATAAGTAGGGTTGTCCAGAGTTACTTAGCATTGATTTAACATTCGCCTTTTTTATAATTATAAAAAAAGAATTATCCACCCTTCCCTCACCTGCTGTCCCACGTCACCAGCAATACTTTGTGCTGCTCATCATCACCGACGGCGTGATCACGGACATGGACCAGACGCGTAGCGCCATCGTCAACGCCTCCCGCCTCCCCATGTCCATCATCATCATCGGCGTGGGCGGAGCCGACTTCAGCGCCATGGAGTTCCTGGACGGGGACGACGGCATGCTGCGCTCCACCACAGGCGAGGCTGCCATGCGGGACATCGTGCAGTTCGTCCCCTTCCGTCAGTTCCAACGCGTAAGCAGGGAGAACCTTCAACGTTTGCTCTTCTTCTGTGTGTCGTGCTGCTTTTATAAAGACCCTGTTCGGACCCGGTGTCTATTCTCCAACTCTTTCCACATAGTGCTATGAGATGCAAGGGTTTGATTGAGCACCAGATCTTAACACAGGTTTTGTTTCATGCTTGCTCCACATGCCAATCACCACAACACTTATTTTGCGAATTGCAGGAGAGACCGCATGAGGTGTGTTGATTCTGTGATCGGTTGTCTATGCCCCTTATAGACTGCTAAAACAATTCACCAATCCATTAAGATGAAAACTCGATTTGTTGATTGACAGAAATGTATTATCCTTTGATTACTTGTTTGTTGTTTTTTAAATATTTTTTAAACCAATATGAACTAAATCATATTTTTTCTCTTATCTCCCCGTCAGGCAAAACAAAAATATTCAGTGCAACTCTTTAGGATTTAATTGTGAGCAAAACCAAAATGGCAACCAATATACTGCAGTTACAGCAGCAACTCAAATTTGTATTAATTTGAGCTAATCCTAATAATGAGCTCATCCAACACCTCTCTAACAAAAAAGAAGCAACAGAGGTATAGTTTAATAGTCCTTATTCTAAACAGCAATGTCATCAGACCTCGTTTGGCGAGTGGGGGATTTCTGAAGTCAGCGTAATTCGTATATGCAAATGTCTACACAACACATTTCAGGCCGGAACAGCAGCCCTTGCGCAAAGTGTACTGGCAGAGCTGCCTGACCAAGTGGCTTCCTTCTTCCATGCGTTCAAGCTGAAGCCTCCAACGGAACCCAGCCCTCCCTAGAAGCGTAGGCGCAGCCCCTTCGTCTTGTCTGTCAGCCCTTGATCTGCTTTCCTGCTTCACCTCCCCCTCTTGTGTGTAAGGATTTAGACAGCATTAACATCTCTGGGTAAAGAGCTCCTCTGTGATACAAACAACGCGGTGGGGAAAAAGTTGAAGGGGTTTTCAACTTTTGCTGCTGCGGAATAGCCTGGAGACCATCCTAATCACATGACCTGCCATTCTGTTTCCCTGCACAAATCCGTCTGGATCTCCTGCCGCCAACCTCGAGTTACAGAAATTGTAATGCAATCTTGGCGGACTGTGTTCTGGTTAATGACGTTGTGGATCCAATTAGGGACTGCGGCATGGTTGATGATGTAACCTACATGCCGCTGCTAAACATTAATGGCGTCTCCCGAAGCAACGAGGTCCAGACTGATCCGTGTAGCGTAACAGAATGTGAGGTCATGTGATCAGGATGGTCTCCAGGCTAGGTGCGAAACACAAGTTTGTCTATCGGCACAGTGTTGTGAAATAAGGGTCGACAACCAGACCTTCAAACTTGTAAATTAAGAGGTCTATCAAGACAGAAGTAAAGGCTCAGACTTCGTTGAAAAAATTATGATATTTTCTAGGGAAGGTGGGAAGGTGACTGTGCCCCGCGTACCCGTTTAAGAGATAAATGCTCTCTAAATCGGCCTTAGCATTAGGAAGCTAATGCATGGCTTTGTATAATGGCTAGTAAGCTGTGTTATCTACTGCAGTACACCTCACAGCTGCAATCATTCTTCTTCAAGGCCTTGTCTGTTTATTTATTTAACATTTTACTTGTACCCATTCATACCCTATGCTTAGAGGGCAGGATAGATCAGTGTACCAGTCTAACCAGTCGGTGGACTATAGCAAATGCTGCTTATCTATCCATCAGCCATGAGGACAAGTTTACCCTCAAGTTTGGAAGATAAAGCTTTAAAGCCAGAGAGCCGTAAAGATCCTGGGCTTTTTTATTTGTAAAGCCACCTGTGGTTTTTGAAGGGAGATCCACCTTGACCTTCTCTAAGGTTCTTCTAGATCCTTTTACTCTCCACCAGCTCTGCTCTCTTCGCTTTACTACAGCTCCGTCCCCCCATGCCCGCTGTCCTCCTCCGTTCCTTATCTCCTGCTCCTCCGCCCCTCTCCTCCTTCCCTCGTCTCCAGGCCCCACGGGAGGCGCTGGCCAAGAGCGTCCTGGCCGAGGTCCCAGGTCAGGTTGTGGACTTCTTTCGCACCATGAAGCTGCCGCCACCGCCGCCGCCGCCAGACGCGACCACGAACAACACCATCGCCCCTGCCCCCGCCGCCCCCGACTCCCAGGCCTCAGCCCCCGCCGCCCCCGACTCCCAGGCCTCAGCCCCCAGCGCTGCGTGGTGAACCTGGGGCGTCGATGACGTCGGGTCACTAACCCAACCAGTGGATGTCTCTGCAGAACACCCAAACCACATATCCTACTGGACACTTACAAGTACTGCAACAACGACAGCATGGAAAGCCTGTCGGTATCATAACATGTACTAGAACATCAAGAGCATGGAAACCCTTCTTGTAGTTCGTACATGATCTTTCATGCAAGAATAACCTATTCTCCTGTCCGCCAAGAACTGCATTTTTACTCTGCTGCCAAATGAAGTTATTTGAAAGGGAAAGAGAAAAAAAATTCATGGGTCTCAGGGTTTTCATTGACTATTAACAGTGTTTTCTCAAGATATGTTTAGTTATTCAATGACAACATGTTTTTGCCCTCTGAAAACCGCTCAGAATATATCATCGTAAACCTACAGAGGATCTTTTTATGTTTATTGAGAGTAATCCACATGTTTGGGCTGCAAATCGATTGCTTAATTGTTTACCACAATGCTATTGAATGACCATTTCTTGTTCAATGATGTATAGCCCTGCTTGAGGAATCCTTTATAACCAGTCATTCGAAACGGTTTCAGCCATCACCAGAAAAATCTGCACTTTAGCAATGTTTACAGTGGAGAGCCAGTAACCATTTGGTTGGTAACATATTGTCATGTGCATTCTTGTGATTGTAAATCCAACAATATTCAGGTGTTCTGCATGTAAACATCTTTGTACTAATTCTACAAATAGTTTATATATTTTTGTTTCAGAGTTATCATTATCTGACATTTTGACTGTTAAACAGCTCTGAATCAAAATATTTAGAACAATTATTAATATGGATTATTAGGTTTGCCAAACTTTAAAAACTATAGCCACATTTAGATTGAATTGTTTAATAGTTAATCTATCATGTACTACAGTAAGATGGTCCTGGAGTGACGTTATCTTCCTAAATGCTAACTCGCTGTAGTAAATAATATTGTTTTTTTATTATCTATGTCCAACAGTGTCTTATATCAATAACATGTTTTACATTTATGTTTCATGTATACAATTCACACTCGATGGTCTTTGATTTTATATAAATATATAGAGCACTGTTGTTAGTACGTTTATGTCATTATTAATGCCATACCTCTTAATAATGTAGCTACTTTCAGTGCCTGCACAGCAGTGATTATTTTGAACTCTGTCGTTATAATTATAATTGTAACAAAATCTTTTGTCATTTATTTCGCCTATTTTATACATGAATGTTGCAAAAAGGAAGTCATAGGCCTACCAACAGCCTATCATGAAAGTAGTTATACTTTTATCCTGCTGATAGCTCTCCGGTGTCTACCACTAGCGCCACCGCGACGCGGTTCACAAAACGAGCGCACCCAGAGTCAGGCAGACCATTTAATCGACGAGGTGGGCTGTGCAGGGCGGGGTTTTATTTCCGAACCACCCAACTACTTGTGTGGCAACATTGACAGCTATCGTCTTCTATTTCACTCGTCTATCTTACCCATTTAAACATTTGACGGTAGGTGGCAAGTTTGCTTATCACATTCAATATATCTGTAACGGGAATTAGACGGCTATTTTAAGCTAGCGAAAGTTTAGTAGACGTCGTAAATCTACGTAAAGTCTTGCTTCATTGAACATCTCGTCTGCTCCGTATTGACGTCAGGTAACTTTGATGTAGGCTGCGTGTACCTCACTTACACAAACGCACTGTAAGGAAACATCACTTTGCATTGACAGTGGTTGCCAGGGTTTTGACAGTGCCCCATTTCCCTCACTTGTGTGTTTCAGGCGTCAGTCATGGCTGCTACACAATGTGTCACGAAGGTGGAGCTAACTGTGACTTGTGATAATCTCCTGGATAAAGATATCGGCTCCAAGTCCGACCCTCTGTGTGTGCTGCTGATGAGCAGCAAGGAGGGCCATTGGTATGAGGTCAGTAGGAGGCTGAATGTGTTGGCTTGCCAGAGTCCACAGGGACAGGTCTGAAGTAAAGACCATTGAACCTGCAGTTCAGCATTGGACGACATTCAGTGCCAATACTTTTGAACAAAAGTGATGGATGCAGACAGTGCAAAAAGAATAATAATAATTAATGGACAGCTCAATCGTCATTTTAGACCTTTGACATACACTTATATGCACACGAGTGCTAGTATGCATACACCTTTATGATTTTGTACTGTACACCAAGGATAATTCAAGTTAACCTGAGAGGAAGTTTAATTTCCTAAACTTAGCCCTGCCTGGTCTGTGAAACATTTTACTATGTTTGGTTAATATGCTTCCATTATTGCCTCGTTTAAAAACGACATTTATTTTCCTTGTTTATATGTGGAAATGTACATTTCGCAAAGAACCACCGAAAAAACCCTAGTATTTCAACAGGTTGGTCGCACAGAGCAGGTCCAAAATTGCCTAAGCCCCAAGTTTGCCAAGAAATTTGTCGTGGACTACTACTTTGAGATCGTGCAGAAGCTGCAGTTTGGCATCTACGACATTGACAACAAAACGGTGGACCTGAGTGACGATGACTTCCTGGGACAGCTGGAGTGCACCATGGGCCAGGTGAGGCCTCTCTGTCACTCCGCTCCTTTTATTCACTTGTAGTGGAGTGTTACACAACACGTGTGTATCTACACTCAACACAAGTAGACACCATCACTGCTTTTGAAATCAGAGCCCACATGTAGCACCAAGGCCCCTGTTAGATTTTTTGTTGGGGTTTCTACAGTCCTGTGGGCCTCCCACACACATTCAGGCTCATGTCTGAGGGTGCGGGTGTGCTTCAGAGGAGTTGTATTAAAGTGTAATTCCGGCAAAAATTTAACCCGGGGCCTTTTCGGCAAGAAGACCAATAAAGTAAACCCTCCAGACACTTTTTTTCGGTGATAATTGAGAATAGAACTTGCCCACGAATGCCCGGAGCAATGTAACAGCCCAAATGGCTACCATGTTATTGGCTCGGGGCATTGTGTACTCTTCCAAATCAACATTTCTTAACCAGTAATATTAATCAAAACAGCACCAAACCTCTGCAGTAGTATGACTAGGGTCCCTACACATGAAACTAAGCAACAACAACTTCGTAAGAGTACCTGGAGTTTATTAAAAAAATACTGTTTTTGCCTTAACGGTAGGTCCATCTTTCCAGGAGGTCCACACAAGTCGATTGCGGGCTACCGTAAATAATATAATAGAGGCGCCAAGTAAATTAATTTAACAATCGCCCCTCTTGATACTTGGCTGTTTTAAAGGGTAATTCCGGTGTAAAATGGATTTGGGATATGTTTTGTATAACAAGTTGAAACGTTCGTTTTGGAGCACAAAAAGCGCATATAGACGCTTTCTTCAGTTGGCTGTTTTTAGCCGATTCTATCAAAACGCTATAACCTTGGAACGATGGGGGCACTGGTTATGGTAAAAACTAAATCGCTATTTTAAACCACTTAGAAGGCTAAAAGTAGCCCAACACTTCTTTGGTAGTCTAATAAGGGTCTTAACATATAAAACAAGTCATTGAGAACTTTGTAAGTGTACAGATTGTTTATTAAAAAGGACATTTTATACACACAATACCATCAGTAGATCACCCGTCAACGCCATTTTGTTTTTAAGAATCGATAAGTAGATTGGCGAACACAGAGTTTGCGTGTTGACGGATGTCACAATCTCTTTGTTCGTCAATCTACCTATCGGGCTACTTTTAGCCTTTTAAGTGGTTTAAAATAGCGATCTAAAGGAGAGCCCTTCTAACCAATCAGAAGCGAAAGGCGGTACTTGCCCCTACCATCCTACAACATTTTTATTTGTTACTGGTAAGGAACAGAAAAATATTGCTATATATTTAGCAATATTGGTGGATAAAGGTCCCATGGCATGGAAATTTCACTTTATGAGGTTTTCTAACCTTGATATGAGTTCCCCTAGCCTGACTATGGTCCCCAGTAGCTAGAAATGGTTAACGAGCACTAGCTATCCTACTCTGCCTTTGAAAGAACAAAGCTCAGACCTGCCGATTGGGAATTTTTTCATGTATGTCATCATACAGGGACATGCTAACTCCCTTTTCTCTGCTTTGCCCAATGAGCTACGACCGTGCGAGCGCCACGTGTGTGTGTGTGTGTGTGTGTGTGAATACACACACTGTCACTCGTGTGGAGGCACACACAGCTTTTGGCCGTGATAATATGTATAAGATGATATAGATATCTATTATTTAGATATAGAGCTCCAGGACTGTAACGCAGGTGTTGAACACTTTTTTCTGCTATTCTGCTGTTGGTGTTATGGCGCATAACACGTCGGGTCCTCGGACGTCTCTGGTATTTCCACAATGAGACTGTAGTGGGGGTTATCTCAGCCATGGTTGAGAAGGAATTGGGTGGAGAGGAACTTTGGCTTTGACTCCCTGAAGTACATGAACCACGACATGGAGGAGAAAGGGATTGTTGCCCGCGATTGTTTCCCGCTGGAGCCCCGCTGCCCGCTGCCGAGGCGGTGGTCCCTCGGCAGCGGGCAGCGAGGCTCCAGCGGTCAACAATCGCGGGAAACGATCCCTTTCTCCTCCATGTCTCATTTCAGTCTACTTCAGATTGATGTGGAAGTGGAAGAACCAGAGACGTTGGAGAACCCGACCCAGTCGTTTGAGATTCATAATATCGTCTGGAGGCACACACAGCTTTTGTCCGTGATAATATATATAGTATGATATAGATATATATGTATAATATGAAATAATTTAGATATAGAGCTCCAGGACTCCCGCCGAAGCACCCGGAGTGTTCTAGAATATTTACAGAACACTGCCTGGCTGTGTGCGCCTCGCCATTGGGATACATCCACTGTAAACGGAGCACATGGTACCATGGTCGCAAGCTGCTCAGGGCCACACCCCCACTCTCCTTCTTGACCCGCCTCTCTCCTCCTCATTTGCACTAAAGCTACAGACACCGAAATGGCGCGTTTGGGGAAAGCTCAATGTGCGACTGGCTCGTAGTGGCTGTAATTCTGCCCTTTAAAAAAAATTGATTTGGAAGAGTTCACACTGCCCCTAGCCAATTACATGGTAGCCTTTTGGGCTGTTGCATTGCTCCGGGCATCAGTGGGCAAGCTCTATACTCGATTATCAACGAAAATAAGTGTCTGCAGGGCTTATTTATGGGTCTTCATGCCGAAAAAGACCCTGGGTTCAATTTTCACCGGAATTACACTTTAAGAGGCTGTAGAGTGACTGGCGTGCTCCTTTTGCCCAGGTGGTGTCCAGCAGAAAGTTAACTAGACCGCTCATCCTGAAGAACTCTACTCCAGCAGGGCGTGGCAGCATCACGGTAAGTGATGAATAAAGAAATGGAGAGAAAAGAGATGCAATGTCCTATCATCGCATCCATCCCTTGACCCATTGTTTCTTTGATCCTTCTGTGGCTCACCACAGATCATGGCTGAAGAAATAAATGACAACAGAGTGGCCAATTTTGAGGTGGAAGCAAGGAAACTGGATAACAAGGTGCAGACCATCGTAACTTTCTGGAAGTGACAGCAACTGCTACTTGTGCATTTTGAAATAGTACAAAACTGAAAGAATATGCAATTTCTACCAAGAGATTTCCAGTGTAATTTCAACTTCTTCTTTGTGTTTTTGTTTTTTTTAGGATTTCTTTGGAAAGTCTGACCCTTACTTGGAGTTTTACAAGCAGACAGAAACTGGGTGGCAGCTAGCTCACAGGACAGAGGTATACAGATTCTGCTGTTGGCGTTAGTGTATTCTGCTGTTGTATTTTGACCGAACACATTTTTTGTGTAATGACAGAAGAATACATGATTTGTAATTTAAATACAAAAATAGAGTTGTGAGTCAAGCTTCACAAGTAGGCAATGTCATTCACTATTTGTTCTATTGTATCAATTCACTAGTTAAGGCCAAACCCTAGATCATGAACATCTAACAATTGGTAACAAAGCCGTCTCTGCCCCAGCTATGTTGATAATGAAGGGAAGAAATGTAATCTGGTGGTTCTCTTTGAAAGCAGTTAATAGTTCCTGGATTAGTCTTGTAATTGGATTGTATAAAGGAGAACCTCTCAGAGACTACAGCCAAGATGAATGCCAAGTTTTCAATGTTCCCAGGTGGTGAACAACAACCTGAATCCAACATGGAAGCCCTTCCGTATCCCGGTACAGTCGCTCTGTGGTGGAGACATGGAGAAACCCATAAAGGTACTGTGACCAGCCTCCCTCTCTCCCCCAACCCCCTCTCTCCCCCACCCTCCTGCCGCTTGAACAAACACAACAAGCACTCCTTCTGCTATTGCTGGATCATTAACACAGGGTTGCATTGTTTTCTTTGCTAATTATTTATCATGATCAGACTTGAAATGCATAATCTGGTTTAGGGTGGCTGATTATTTGCTAGAAATTACCTATTGCCTTGCTTGCGCACGCACATACACAAATACACACACAGGAACAGTAATACACACACAGGCATTAACACATATAGGAATGTGTTGAGTTGTTATGAGCCCCAAGGCCTCTGGGAAACTTAACTGATATTGGCCTGTTAATGAGCTCCCTTTTCTGTGGATTTTCAACCTTCGAAGTGAGCCAATGTGTCTACCAGCGGTGTTGAACATGTAAGTTTGGCATCGAGGCCTTTTGTGTCTTCAATGGACTATTTTCCATGAGTTCACGGGTGAGGTGTGTGCATGGGCATGTGTGTGCACATGTGATAGAGGGGAGATGAGCAATGGGTTACGACTCAGTGGGTGGATATCACCATATGCCCATTATTTGACGCGGTCCTTTGGTCTTTCTTCCGAGTAGGGCCGGGCTGCCTCCACCTTACCAAGCCTATCAGGGGTTTAGTTCTTTACTTCATCACGGACATTGCATGCTTCTTTGTTAATACTTCTGCTAACTGCAGCACTTCAACCTACACTATCTTCTTTTTCACGACAGACATCAATTTTTTCAAAAACTGTTAAGAAATAATGTTAAATTGTTATCACCTAGATTTTTTTCCAGAGATGAAAAAAGAGAGAAAAAAGGAAAAGACATCATTCAAAGTGATGGCTGCCGTGAAAAGTGACACTGGCTTTTAAATCTGGGAAATGGCATGTTGTTAGCATGTGCTGCACGTCCGCTACTTGCGCAAAAGTTTCAATGCGCGTTGAATTGTTTTGCTTCTGCCCTCTTCCCGCAGGTGGAATGTTACGACTACGACAACGACGGATCACATGACCTCATTGGATCCTGCGAGACCACGTTGAAACGCTTCCAGGAGGCGACTCGATCCTCTCCGGTCTGTTTGTGTTTGTGTTTGTGTGCGTGTGTGTGACATAGATGAGGGTATTGGTTCCTCTCTGTCCTTTCCAAACGGATACTGACGCCAGTATTGTCGCTCGCCCTTCCTCAGGCGGAGTTCGACTGCGTCAACAGCAAAAAGAAACAGAAGAAAAAGGGCTACAAAAACTCTGGCGTCATCAGCGTGAAGCTTTGTGAGGCCAGTTGCCCTCGCCTTGAACCCATTTCTTTGAGTTTGTTTGATTTTACATTGCACCCATCTCTCACTACCATCCTCAATCATTTGCTATTCAAATTCTTTAGGTGAAGAAGGAGTACACCTTCTTGGATTACATCATGGGAGGTTGTCAGCTCAACTTTACTGTAAGTTGTGTGTCGTCCCAGTCCTCTTAAATCGTAAGAAGCTTTTTTCCTTTTTGTGCAGCAATCGGCGTCATCTAAATGTGTCTCACGATCCATCCCTTTACTCTTCACTCATTGGCCCCTTGTCTTCAGGTCGCCATCGACTTCACGGCGTCCAACGGTGACCCCCGATCTCCGGAGTCACTCCACTACATTAGCCCACAGGGGGTCAACCAGTACCTCACGGCCACATGGTCCGTGGGCAACGTCATCCAGGACTACGACAGGTAATACAAACCCACTCTGCACTCCGACCCATGAGCAAAAGTTTGTGTGCTTTCACAGAAACCACTACACAGCAAAAACGTAGTATGAGGTTATGGTAGATGATTGATAACAATAAAAGTATGAAATGGCTCAAATATAAACGGATCAAAACAAAAGTAATTTTTGCATTCAAACAATGCTGTTTTAACTTGACATTTCACCTTGTGTTTTGTAATGTTTCCTACTCAGTGACAAGATGTTCCCTGCCTTTGGATTTGGAGCTCAGGTTCCTCCCCAATGGCAGGTCAGTACTTGCATCACATTGGGGTTGCTACAGGACAGTTAATTCAGTTGTTATTGACGCATGGTTCTTCTTTTCAACCGATTTCCTGTTTCTTCTTTCCAGGTTTCTCACCAGTTCCCTCTGAACTTCAACCCGTCTAACCCTTTCTGCTCCGGTAGGTTTCCACATACAAGCTAGGGCAGGTTTTTCCATGTGTTCTCCCTAACCAAGAGGTGATATCCCTGAACCGTATCTGTGTAGGGGTGGCCGGGGTGGTGGAGGCCTACCGTGTGTGTCTGCCCCAGGTGAAGCTCTATGGCCCCACCAACTTCTCCCCCGTCATCAACCACGTGGCCTGCTTCGCCAAACAGGCCATCCAGCAGACCACCGCATCGGTGAGCACGTTGCCGTAGACCGCAAAGGTCTAACTGTCTTTGGGTTATTTTGGTTAGGCTTGTGTCTGAAACCCACTTGAGTTTTTCTATCACTGTAGTTTATATTACAGGGCTACGTTTCCTTCCTCCGCAATGTGTGAGTTAGAGCCACAAGCTGGTTAGTAGGCAAGAGACCTTTAGAATTCAAGAAACAAAATCAGGATTCTGTCCACTAACTGGCTGTGCAACTGTCGATGGTACGATTATTGTGTACAAAGGGGGGTATGGGCTGGGCCGCATTTTTATTTATTTTTTATATCTATAATAGCAGGGCTGTCGCACCAGTTACTCATGTGCGCATGTGCCAAGCAGTCAGCAGCTCACACACACACACACACACACACACACACACACACACACACACACACACACACACACACACACACACACACACACACACACACACACACACACACACACACACACACACACACACACACACACACACACACACACACACACACACACACACACACACACACACAGCACGCGCAAACGCATAGATACACCGCAAGCGCGCATATACACACCGCATACACACACCGCACACACGCGTGCATGCGCACGAACATACTTGGAAACACAGGAAGTGATTTTAGTGAGAACATTACTACTAGACAGTTGGAATGTTACACAATGCAACTTTAACAATCCAACTCTTTGCAGCAATACTTTGTGCTGCTCATCCTCACCGACGGCGTGATCACGGACATGGACCAGACGCGTAACGCCATCGTCAACGCCTCCCGCCTCCCCATGTCCATCATCATCATCGGCGTGGGCGGAGCCGACTTCAGCGCCATGGAGTTCCTGGACGGGGACGACGGGCGGCTGCGCTCTCAGACCGGCGAGTCGGCCATGCGGGACATCGTCCAGTTTGTCCCCTTCAGGGACTTCCAGAATGTAAGTAGGCGAGACGATAGCTCTGAGGTTTGTCACCGCATGGATCGTGCTTTGCTCGTAACCACCGGCCGATTAATAGTTGAATTAAGCCTAAAAAAAAAACATGGTGCTAAACGGCCTGACACTGTCCTGTCGCTTCTGGTCTCTGGTTCTGAATTCCGACCGACCCGTGGGCCCGGTGCACGCCCAGCTCACCTGTGTGCCCTGTGTATCCGTGTCTTTACAGGCCCCAAGCCAGGCTCTTGCCCAGAGCGTACTGGCCGAGCTCCCGCAGCAAGTGGCCACCTTCTTCGGCCTATTTGGGCTGAAGCCTCCCAAGGAGGCCAGTGCATCCTAGGGGGTACCTCGGTTCTTTAGAATTGTTTATAACAGCAACAAGAAACAAACCCTTAACCCGCTGCCTTGGCCGCTTGTCCTTAACCTTCGTGCATGAACCCTTTCTCCCTCCGCCCCTGCATGACTTTCTGTCCTCAAGCTCAGCAGCGTTTTTTGTACGTCTCCATGTGGATGCCACCCCCTTTCCCATTCACATTTCTTTCATTGTTTAGAAGAGTGACCCTTGCCCTTGCCATTGCCCTGGTTATCTTTTCTCTTTTGTATTTGTTCGAGGCCTTGTAAGATTTTTTCAAATATCAGTGACACTGTGACATACTGGCTTGGCTACCAACGTTTTTAAACATTCGTTAGGCTGCCTTTATAATCTGCATTATTAATGCAAGCATATATTAACCAGCAAAGTAAACGTTTTTATAATACATTGTTATTTGGCGCCGCCAGTGATGTTGAAAAAATGGTCTGATTCAAAATCAAAGGCAAGTGTCTAATTTATCTATTGTCTTTAGATGTTTCATGTTTAGAGGTCATCTGCAACACGCCTACATGTATTGACTTACACAGGTACTTGGGGAGAGCCAGAGAGTGACAGCTGTAACTGGAGTGCGGTTTGACTACAGCATTCATTCATTCACTGCATGTAGACCGCCCACCCCTTCCTCAAGTTCATTAATTGACTCTGTAGCTGTTAAGTGCTTTTGCACTTCTGGTCCTCGTGTACGATATCAAACCCCCCGATGTGTCATGTCTCCTCCCTGATCCAGGCCCCGCCAGAGGCCCTGGCCCGGAGCGTGTTGGCTGAAGTCCCCGCGCAGGTGGTGGGCTTTTTCACCTCCACGGGCCTGAACCCACCCGCCGACAACAACAGGAGCACCAACCCCACGCCGGCTCCCGTGGGGACGGTCTAACTGTGCATGATGAGGGAGGGTTACAGGGGGAACTCGCCACTAGTCACCGTCCAGCACCTAAAGAAGTACCGTACGGACCGCAAGGTCCCTGAGTCAAACCTTCCCCTGACCCCACGAGCGTGGCTCTAGAAGGGTATCTGTACACGCATAATGTAGCTCGTTCTGCAAGCCTTCTGTGCCAAATATCGCCTGCCTGGCTCCCCTCTTGCCTGTGCACCAGCGAAAGTGACCAAGCACACTCTTACACTCTGCACTGATGGATATGTTTGCTTTAGCCAATCGGCAAAGGGACTTTGCTCGCATGCATGTTTTATCCAATGTTATCCCCTGTGTATATATAGCATTATGTATTCAACATTTATCTTTATCACACAGCACAATTTTCTATTTTTTTAATTATTTAGTTTTTAAGATTTTCTGTGTTCTGTGTCACAACTGTGCATTTATTAAACACCTGTAGGTCCATATATTGTCTTATAGTATATACATGTGTAAGATTGGTCCATAGCCTATGGGGAGTTTTGCCCAAAACATCTAATTTTATTATTACCAAAGTATTGTTTAGTGTGTTTTTTTTACGTTATTGGCCAATTCTTTAACATGTTTTGTAATATTCTGAGGCTTTTATTGTTGCATTGCCATTTCTTTGCGTTCTTTGACATGACTTGGATCTCAGGAATGTTTAAATAATCGCAATCCAGGAGACTCATGACATGTATAATTTCCAAAGAAGGGAGTATAATTTCGAAAAAAGGGAGTATCATTTCATTTCCAGAGAAGAGTAGCCTCAAAGCATCGTCAAATCCATTGTTGTCTAAAATTCACTATCCTATATTATACAACTATGCATACACAACTATATTGTTGTTCATGCGTTTACAATTTTAACTAATGTGTAGCTCATGCATTATCTTTCATCATTGACTGGATTATCATGTTAGGAAATGACCCACCAGTTTATATTTACATTGTAATCATTAATGTTGAAATAAATGTAAGTATCACACCAGCACTGCTTTTTTTTTTTTCTGTTCAAGTTTAACTAAACTGTGTGTTGAGCAGAAACTGTGGCAGAAAGGTGGTGGGCGCCCTCTGCTGCATCTGTTCCAGTGCTGGAAGAGCCTGCTGCTGGGGTCCCTCTGCCTCAGAGAAGCAGAGCACCTGGGGGGGTTCGGCAGGGACTGTGTGTGTGTGTGTGTGTGTGTGTGTGTGTGTGTGTGTGTGTGTGTGTGTGTGTGTGTGTGTGTGTGTGTGTGTGTGTGTGTGTGTGTGTGTGTGTGTGTGTGTGTGTGTGTGTGTGTGTGTGTGTGTGTGTGTGTGTGATGACAGTATTTGTTCCTCTCTCCTTTCCAAACGGATGCTGACGCCTGTGCTGTCGCTCTCTCTCCTCAGGCGGAGTTCGATGATCTATGTTTTATAAATAAAGGTCTACTCAGAAACTAAACTTGTATTCTGAATAGACTTCTAGTTGTATTAGTGGTTTTCTGAGTTTTGAACTCTGGTTATTTGCTGCTCCCTTCATGATTAGCTGCAAATCACTCACTACATGGTAAAAGGTAAAACGATGCACAGCTGCCTATCGTATTTGGATAGACAGTTGGCACACATAGAAAATCTTAGTATAAAGCATTGTGTAGTATCCTTTCAAACATTAAACCGTTACCTGCGTAAGGTATTTTCCCCAATCGGCTTGCCGTAGAACTCGAAACCCAAAGACAATTCAGGAAGTAGGCCTACTCTTTGGCGTTGGCCAAAGATTGCTTAGGCTTGAGCAAAAGATTGTGGGCGTTTCCGAATACCATCGACATTATCTATAAAGACTCTTCTCTTACCTATACTGGTCGCTTGTCAAGGACAGGAACACACTGATTGGTAAATAGATTATATGCCGTTGAAAGACTAATCCATGGCTTTAAATCTTTTTAAGTTTGGTTTATTTATTATGTTTTTTTGGATTGTTTAAAGTTAGTGTGTAAGTGTATCGCAGTTTGAATACATGACAAATAACGTTAGATCAGAATAGGTAACACTTCCTGACATGTGAAATGCTAAAGTAATATAGCCTATTAATTACTTAGGCTTGCCACGTACTTTCGCTGGAGTGAGACTTCAAAATATCAGTGGACGCGCGCGGCGAACATTTTTGACAACCGTTAACCATATTTTACTCCTTTATCCAAGTTTATTTTAATGTGCAAAGTGACAATGAATTCCTCAATAAAATTTGCAAAAGTTATAACAATAAAAATAGAATAACCTTTTGTCAAGGTGCGCGGTCGGTCCGAATAGATATATAGAGAGATCTACCGAGGATGTTTCCTATATATTCTGTGGTCTAGTGAGTGATCAACGAACGGAAAAAGGTTTTGTTTTTTTTTGGGCTATTTTGCTATGGGCTATTTTGCATGACTTACGTGAGCATGAGATTGATGCTGAAATGTGTCACGCAGGATGCGTTTGCAAGCTTGTTCACTTTGCAATGTTGCAAATTGAAATGTCAGCAGTACGTTTGTAACAAGGGCTATTCAAATGATGGTATCAAGGAAAACTTCGCACTGTTGACTTGTATGCGTTTTTTCTTGTGTTCCTCTTCATCTTTCATGTTTGACCGACGGGGCATTTTGTGAATTCCGGACATAATGGATACAACACAGTTAATGTTTCATTATTCTCTGACGTTTCTTTCTTTGTATCAGACCCAATGGCATCCTCAACCCCTTTGACCGAGGCCAACACCACCTTTACCCTGGCCTTGTTCAAAAAGATCACGGAGGAAAACAAGTCTGGCAATGTCTTCTACTCTCCTCTCAGCATCTCTTCGGCCCTGGCCATGGTGCTGCTGGGTGCACGGGGGAACACCTCCACACAGATGTCAGAGGTATACACGCACGCACACGCGCGCATACGCATAATGTGAAAGTATGTATTATAATTATTATGTATACACCATTCGAAGTGTGTGTATTCTGAAAATTATGTTGAGTTCACATCTAACCAATTACACAGTAAATGTATGGGTTTATTCAATAGGTTAAGCGTAATTAAGTTGGTAAAGGCATATCGCAACATTTTTGTTGAGTACGGTATAATAGCGTTAATGAAACAAGCGAAATAAAACATATTTATTAAACATGTTCCCAAATGGAAGGGACAATGGGGGTAACGGGGGATTAACTGTTAGTGCGGATGACGATTTCCCGTATCATTTACGTTTTAACAGTCGATGCAAGCTCTTAAACATCAAGGATGCTTAACAGTATGTTAAAGTAGATAAAGTAGAGTATTAATGCAGTACCATTCTTGAAGCCAACAAATGCCCTTAAATTCTGTGGCTAGTGTGCATATAAATTGTTTGTATGGATCTTGTATTTTCTCTTACCTTGGATTGTGCTAAATTCAGGTGTCTTGTACAATCGTGGGCTTAGACCTTGGTGTATGGACGTGTTCTCTTTCTAGTTGGCTTTCAGAGCTTCCCTCTCCTTATCTGACGGTTGTAAAAGAAGCCATGTGTGCCTTAGTGTAAATGTATAAAAAGAAAGACTGACAGAGAAACGTATGTGATGATGAATGCAAGGAGGGGCTTTGAGTCACCGGAATCCTCCCGAGGAGTTGAATGGAGTAAAACACAGTGACCGACATTGGTCCTTAACAGGGCCGTCGCACCAAATTCTGGGACGAGCGCAGTGTGCTGCTCCTAGCCACTAGGGGGAGGTAGAAAAGTCTAAAGATGATTATTTATTTTTTTATTCCCATGGGCCCCCCTCTGCCTTGGACCCCCCCCCCCACAGCTGTCCCCTTACACCCGCAGTACGACGGCCCTGGTCCTTAACCTGTCCACCAACATTGAGGGTTGAACACACCTCAGCCTATTGACAGGGTATTTTCTTTTTTTTTCACATGCATGTGTGCTTGCAAATACTCATGAGCACACACACACACACACACACACACACACACACACACACACACACACACACACACACACACACACACACACACACACACACACACACACACACACACACACACACACACACACACACACACACACACAAAAGCTGGCACACTGTTGAACTGCACAGCCATCCTCTTGACCTTAACAATTTTTTTTTGCATGTTAATGCATGCTTATGAATAAACACAGACACACCACACACAGTGTGCACACAGCTGCCCTCCCCAGCCGTCCTCGTGACCACAAGTCCCTGCCGAACCCCCCCTGGTGCTCTGCTTCTCCGAGGCAGAGGGACCCCAGCAGCAGGCTCTTCCAGCACTGGCACAGATGCAGATGCAGCAGAGGGCGCCCACCACCTTTCTGCCACCGTTTCTGCTCAAGAGGATGGTACCAGGAGCCAAAGCCTCAAACGGGGCCATTACGGATGTTGCCCCTAGCTTAATTAAGTTAAACTAACAGGTGGCTTGTCAGGGTCTTTTGGAGTCAACCAAAGCGTTATTATCCCCAGGGAAATAACACGGCTCCTTCTTCTCTTCCGTTGCACTGCTATGACGTTGTGCGCATGTCTTTTGAACGGGCTGCAGGTCAAGAGGCCAGAGAGCCATTGGAGAAGTTCTGGGATGTTATATGATGCGATGGGATGCTGTGTAACAAGGCTGCTTCTTTACTAATGGGATGCCTTCATTCCCAATGCGGGACTTGTTGAGTGTGTATGCTGTGTTTGACTGTTGTTTAATTTCTTTCTTGCTGTTTCTGTAAGAAAAATACTGGAAGCGCTAATCGTTGTTATTGCTAGACCGATTGAGCTGGTGAAGACTTCAGTCTCACCTTAGTTACTGCCTTAGAAGTGTACAAAGCAAGATGTGTATTATGCCATACCTCTTCTAAATAATATATTGACATATATTGACATATTTCTACAATTTCCCTCTCTGTCATTTTCCTTAAGGCTAGCAAAAGTTTGACTCTGCCTGTGGGTTCTTTCAAAGTCAATGGCAGTAGCATTACATTTCTTGCTGCTACTTACTACGTTCTAATCTGTTTTCTGTGAGCATTCGGGTGGTGGAACGCGGCTGTGCATCATCTCGCTTGTGGACAGGGGATGCGGCAATATCTCACGCATCCTCTCCTCTCTCAGACAGTGGTCTTACGATGTGTTTCTCCCCCTCCCCTCCCCTCCCCACACACATACTCTGTACGATGTAGGCGCTGCAACATCAGAAGGGCGAAGAGGATATCAACGCCAGCTTCTCCAAACTGCTGAGCGAGCTGAACAAGCCAGACGCGCTGTACTCCCTCAGTCTGGCCAACAGGCTGTATGGAGAGAAGACTTACCAGTTTGTTCAGGTGAGGATTAAATATCAGGAATGCAGTTCTATTCTTCTTTTCTGTACAGTAATTTAAGGTATGGTAGGTATTTTGTCTTTATTTTTACTTCTCATTTCTACTCGTAATTAGTTAACACTCAAAAAAACTGTTCAGTCCGGTTTTACGTCTGCATATTCATGCCTATATGGAATCAGAACACATCTCAGAGACGATAAATGATCATATTTAATTGTTGCCCAGCACTAATGGCATCATTGATGAATGATGGCATGAATACGTCAATAAAAAGAAAAAGTGAGAGGCCCATCATCTCATCATGTGACTTTCCATACATGACCTGGACCTATTTATCCTCCATTTATAGGTATTATGCAATTGATTGTGTTATGCTACATGTGCGGGGTTGGTTGAATGTTTCCAGGAGTTCCTGGATGAAACCAGGAAGTACTACCAGGCAGACCTCCAGTCTGTGGACTTCCAAGCCAAGGCAGAGGAGGCCAGGGTGGAGATAAACACCTGGGTGGAGAAACAGACACAAGGTGGGACACAAACACACATATGCAAACAAACACACATACAGTGTGTATGTGTGCGAGTAGTACGTGTGTCTCTTATTGTGTTATCTTGAAGTCGCAATGTGTTACATTTCAACTAGTTTGCAGTTTATAGCAACCCTGACAATGTTATCAATAGTGGTTTCAATAATCTTATTATGTTATACCTGATATAAAATAAATTATTTAAATTCTAGCCGGCCTATACCTCTCTTGACACTCAAAAAATCCCTCCTACTCACACCACCCAGCCAGCTGAGCTATGCTAGTTTGCATCCCTCATTTTCCCATCCAGTGAGTGGACAGGACCCTGTCATTTAGTTTTGGAATTCTGAACGTCCCCGTATACTCACTGGGAGGGGTTCATTCTTACACATTGCGACCTTACACATTAAATTGGAAGTTTCCACCAAAATGCTAAATTTTCTTTCCTTCTTTTGATTCTTTGTCTTTGTTCACCTAGATAAAATCAAGGACCTGTTGGTACCTGGTGTGATTGACTCGCTGACCAGGTTGGTGCTGGTCAACGCCATCTACTTCAAGGGAAAGTGGGACGAGCAGTTTAAGGAGGAAGCCACCAAGGATACTGCCTTCAAACTGAACAAGGTAGCGCTGCAAGACCGGAGCCAAGGGTGGGCCAGTTCACCACTGCCATCTTGGCACTGACACCCACCACAACTCAACCTAATGGTTGCAGATTGCAGGCTATGACTTGCAACAGCCAGCCCTCCATGCCTGGGAAACGTTATAGTGTCCGGTTGGGATTTGAGTCAGAGATGTGGAACATTTGTGAGAAGTTTATATTTCATAACAAGCTTCAGGTGTCTGCGAAAAGGGGGATAAATATGTTAGGTGAACCGAGAATTGATCTCCATACATCTACTAAGAAACATAATTTCTGTTTTGTCTAAGCGTTCATCATGCTTGTGATTAGAAAGAGACATATGGCAAGCCACACCTTGAGTCAAATAGGTTTGACCAGTGTTTAGTTACAGTTACAGTCCCAAAGGCCTTCGCAGGCCATACAGTTATGAAACCCTCTAACCTTAGCAATCAAAAGAGGAGCAGAAACTCCCTTAAATGGCAATGCAGGATGCAGGCTACCTTGATCTCATACTATGGATCAAATTAGCAGAGGACAGTGCACACATATTGCTTCTGTACAGTTTTTCTTTGGACCAACAACCCGACCATTTGTAATCTCTACAAAACCAACATTTCCATTTGTTTTCACTTGTTGTAGTTCATTCTAATTTCAGGGGATTCAAGGCTTTTAAAATAGCAGCTAGAATCCCTTGAGGAAAAATCCATGAGCATGGTAATATGTGTTTTCTGTTAATAGATATGCATATATGCATTAATATACAGACATTTCTTTTAATACATATGCTGAATGCACATAATAAAAATGCATGCACAAGCCACCTCCCAATTACCTAATAATATTATTAATATTATAAATAAGAAATATATATTATGAATGCATAACCCTGCTCGTCTTTTGTTTTACCCTCAGAATGACACTAAGAAAGTGAAGATGATGTACCACAAAGCAAGGTTCCCATTTGCCCTCATTCGTGAGGCGAATTGCCAGGTGACCCCGTTGTACTATTTAAACTATCAGTGGTTATCAGCCGAATATTCAGTGTTAATTGTTCAGCTAGGTTTGTGGTACACCAAGCTCATTCTTTATTTTCTGTAACTTCTGCAATCCTCTTTATTTCAGAATAATTACAATGTCATACTGGGCACTGATTCCATACATTTTATTTAAATAAAAAAATAAATATGTTAATGTATGATATCCATTTGTTGAGAAATCCAACGCACACCAATTCTTAATAGCTTTTTCGAGGTGCTGGTGACAGTATCGTGTACGTGATAACGACAGGTTAAGAGAAACCGCACACTCTTTTTCAGATGCCGAATAATATTGTAATGAACAACGTTTCGGCCTGGGGCCTTTTTCAAGTTTCATTTGATAGAAAAATCAAGAAGATAGAAGATAGAAAAATGATATCCAATCATTTTTCTATCTTACTATTTTTCTATCTTGAGAAATTGCTACAAACAGTTTCCTTTGGGATTAATACAATTCTCTGAATATGTTGGTAAAGATCCTGGAGCTGCCCTATGAAGGCAAAGAACTCAGCATGCTGATCTGCCTGCCTATGGAAATTGAGGACGGCACCACCGGCCTGGAGAAGGTAGGAACAGTGCAGAGAGGTACACGCAGTAAAAAGAACGACCAGGGTTAAAGTGGCAGTGAACTGTAATGTCATCGTTACCCAGAGAAAAACATCTCACTCCCCCTTCCCCTTCCCCCTCGAACTGAGAGCCAATCATCTTTTTTTATGTCATAGTGAATTCGAGCTAAAGCAGGTGGCTCACTTGCAATGGAATCAGACCCCACACGCTAACAGTCAAATCAACCACCACCCCCAATTGTGTTCAGCTGGAAGCGATGCTGACCTACGAGACCTTCATGGAATGGACCCAGCCAGACAGGATGCGCCGGAGGGAAGTCAATGTGGGCCTGCCGCGATTCAAGATGACCCAGACCTACGACATGAAAGACCTGCTGGTCAGCATGGGCATGGTGGACGCCTTCGACCAGGGCCTCAGTGACTTCTCTGGTAGGGACCACACAGCCGGATCGCGTGATCCAATTGTATTATATATCTTAAAAATACGCTATTGGAAGGGACCATATTACGTTCTTTAAAAAAAGGTGAATTGCCAATTTGCTTGATACTATAAGCACAGTATATATATATGTAAATAACGTATAAGTTAACTTAACAATAAACACGGCAATAGACACATTTAGCTACATTAGAGATTTTTAAAAAAAAACTAAATATTCAATAAACGGCTGCCACAGCCCGGGCTGCTGAACACAGTCGTGAATGATAAACTCGTTCAGCGCCAGCGGTAGTGAAACACTCCCACAGCCCTCGTATCAAGTGTGCTAGAGAGCTCCACACCCCCTCAACACCTCCTCCTCTCCGATAGGCATGTCCTCGGCCAACGACCTGGTGCTGTCCAAGGTGGTCCACAAGGCCTTCGTGGAGGTCAACGAGGAGGGCACCGAGGCCGCCGCCGCCACCGCTGGTGGCGATATGATGTTATGCCTCATAATACCCCCCCGATTCGTCGCCGACCACCCCTTCCTCTTCTTCATCCGCCACAACCCCAGCAAGAGCATCCTGTTCGCTGGCCGCTACAGCTCACCTGAGTGATGGCTGAGGGTGGGGGGCGGACGGGGCGGGGGGGTGGACACGTGTCTGTGAGAGCCTCCAATGTGAAGTGCACAGCGCTTGCCTACATTCATTAAGTGTTCACTTGTCTTTTAAACTGGAGGAGACCTGCCTTGATCAGACCGGGTTGTTGCTGCAAAGCTTTGAAATGTACTTGTTTTTAGTATTGAGGTAACTCATGTTGGTGGTATGCATTCACATCCAGTTAATTGTTGTGTTAACACTGAGTGGAACCATGGATTTACTAGCCTTACACACTAGCCTTGCGCTGTATACCCCCGGTTTGTCACTCTCCAGCCTTAGGTCCCCCATATGTAGGCCCATTCTAAGCTGCTTTAAGTCCTCCACATAATAATAAATAATAATAATACATTTAATTTAGAGGCGCCTTTCAAAACACCCAAGGTCACCTTACAGAGCATATAGTCATCATAAATTTTTTAAAAAACAAGACATTGTGGAAAAAAATAAAAAAATAAAAAAATAAAAAAATACCTAATACCTAAATAAATAAATACCTAAATAATACCTAATAAATACCTAAATACATAAACTCCTTTAATGCAGTAGTTCAGTCAGTAATGCAGTTTACTTTTCTCTCACATGCTAGGTGATGTCATTAACCGTGGGAAACCTTTATTTTAAGTGTGTGAAGTTGTGTTTGGCTTACAAAGACAAAGACTAAACAAACGTACCAAAAAATTATGAAATACATTTTTGGTGGTTAGTTTCTTTGACATTATTCCCCATAATAAATTGCTTTTTTTTTTATGCACGTGAATATGTATCTTTTTAATAACTAATAAGAAAAACATGCTGCAACATTTTGATTTTTGTATTGACTAGGAAATAAGTAATAATAATCATATATGATCAAGCTACGAAAAACAAATCAATATTCAGACCAAGGCTGATTAATAATTACAAATCCCTTAGTTGGAGCGAGCTAGGAGAGTGTGTCTGTATGAATAACTTGCGGATTTAGGATAAACCTGGCAACCCTCTACGTCACATAAAAACCGTATCGCATTTCCGGGTTCCAGGTTCAACCATCAATATGCTTGCACCGAAACTTGAAGACGCTCTTACAAAACTTTATGACAGTCTCCGTAAATGTAAATTTAATCATTGCTTAAAATGAAGTTTATAGAAAAGGAAAACATAATCGGACATTCATCCAGCATCCACTACTTCGCATTGCTGTTTCTAGTTCAATTTGAACCATAAATCGTATAACCTGCTGTAAAGATGGAATGGTATACATCATGGATTACAAAGAAACATTTCCTTTTCCCCGCTTCTTTTATTATACGACTCGCTTTGGTCATTTATGGCGACTACCAGGACAGAACCATGGAGGTGAAATACACAGACATCGACTATCACGTGTTTACCGATGCTGCGAGGTTCATCACTCAGGTATCCTCATCAACATAAGCAGACTTGTCATCTCTCATCTTGTATATCGGTATGTGTGGTTGTAGTGTATCAGTTATGCTACATGTGACTCGGAAAAGTCATTATTTTCAGATGCAAGGTACCAAAGGGGTTTGATCTATCAAATGTTTGAATTTGATTTGACATGGACTGTGCAAATCAACACAGTTCCAACAGGGGTATTGATCATTTTCAACTGTCTGATTTGACATGTATTAAAATAGAACGAAAATCGAATCATAGAACCACAATACATGACCGATATGAAAATACAATAAAATACACCTAATAACGCAATACAGTTTTCAATATCATAAAACCACAATACAATACAGATGGCAATTCATAAAATACAAATACCACTATACATTGATACACATACATCTTACAACCAACGTAGTTGCCACCACAATAATGACACAATTGATAATGGCTTTTGCTGTACATAATGTGTTTGTGTCGTGTTCAGTGCTGCTGTTGTGTTTTTCACACAGGGCGAGTCGCCATACAACAGATCAACATACCGTTACACTCCTGTCCTGGCCTGGATTCTCACTCCCAACATCTACCTGAACTTCACGTTCGGGAAGATCCTCTTCATCCTCTGTGATGTGCTGACTGGCTTGCTCATCTACCAGTACCTCTGCCTGCGGGGGATCAGCTCAGAGGTCAGTTTAAATAAGAGTTGTTCAGATAACGATACCAGTATCAGAAATAACTTGATACATAACCCTTCAATTAGAAAAAGTGCTATTAGTAGTTAATGCTCGATGCTGTAGCGGTATATACTCGGTATCGGGCGAGTTCCGGAATCAGAATCGGAAATAAAAAGAGTATCAGAACATCTGTAATTTAAGTTGGTTCGCCGTGGTCAAGCAAGGTGATTTTTGTGTAGTACGCTACTTTACACAGCCACAGCCACAAAGGGCTTTTACTAGAAGAATCATGATGAATGATGAGAAGAATCTCATCAATCAGGATCTTTCTGAATGATGAGAGGGAACAACCAACTCTTTGTTATTTTATTTTTGATCTGTGACCAGGTTGCGTGTCGTGTCTGCTCCCTGTGGCTTCTCAACCCCTTGCCCATGGGTGTCTCCAGCCGGGGCAATGCCGAGTCCATACTGACGGCCCTAGTACTGTGTACACTGCTGTGTCTAGAAGGTGGGTTGGACTCAGAGACAACCTGTTGTTGACTTGCATACCGTAAATGGAAGACATGGTTGAGTTCACACCATCAAAGTCGAATTGTTTACACCAAGTCCACAGTTTAACCAGTGGTGGGTAGAGTACTGAAAAACTATACTCAAGTTAAAGTACAATTACTTCCTTCAAAATCTACCCACTAAAAGTAAATGTTCCAATTGGAAAACCTAAGAGTAAAAAAGTACTTTGCTACAAAGTTACTCAAATTACAAGTTACTTCACATTTTTGTACTGCAGTGCTTGGATCAGTGAAAAAGACATAACGTGTGTGTGTGTGTGTGTGTGTGTGTGTGTGTGTGTGTGTGTGCGTGTGCGTGTGCGTGTGCGCGCGTGCGTGCGATGTGTGAGTGACTAAAAGCCTTTGTCCTGGCTAGCTAGTCTAGCTAGCTTGATTTTAGTGTGACTAAAAGCTAGTGCTTTAACATAGCTAGTCCACATTTTTGTACTGCAGTGCTTGGATCAGTGAAAAAGACATAACGTGTGTGTGTGCGTGTGCGTGTGTGCGTGTGCGTGTGCGCGCGTGCGTGCGATGTGTGAGTGACTAAAAGCCTTTGTCCTGGCTAGCTAGTCTAGCTAGCTTGATTTTAGTGTGACTAAAAGCTAGTGCTTTAACATAGCTAGTCCACATTTTTGTACTGCAGTGCTTGGATCAGTGAAAAAGACATAACGTGTGTGTGTGTGTGTGTGTGTGTGTGTGTGTGTGTGTGTGTGTGTGTGTGTGTGTGTGTGTGTGTGTGTGTGTGTGTGTGTGTGTGTGTGTGTGTGTGTGTGTGTGTGTGTGTGTGTGTGTATATGAGAAAGATGTACTCTTAAACATTTCTTCATTGTGTGTATTGTTTATTAAACATATACAACAGTACATACAACAAAATTAATTTCATGTCATTTCAAACAAATTGACACGCTAAAAATGTAAATAGATTTCAGCTCTGTGCATATGTCAAAAGGCAAGAGCTTTGTAGGAACACTGCCCAGGATGGATTGGTTAGCTGATTGGCCAATCAGATTTGTCTTGATGCGATTCAGCCTACGCATAGCAGCATGCACGCACTCACAGCCAGACACAACAACGGCGAACAAGTTCTAGAGTGGTCTGCAGAATACATACATTGTGGAGGAGTTCTGATGAATATGAACAATGAATTGTGATGTACATTGATAATGCTGGACTAGTTTTACCAAGGGATGTCCAGTACTATAGCCTACATCTTGCTGTAGGATTTATGTTTGGATGTACTGGATTGTTTTGGAATATTTAAGGAGTGAGGCATTGTAACTTGCACTTACAGTAAAGTAAAAGTAGATGAAACTATACCTACTGCTATACGATGCTGCCCTAGTGTGCGTTTATTGGGCCTTTCAGCACAGTGCACCAAACCAAATCCCTTGTATCATTGTTTTTACGGCTTACTTAAAAACGAAGAAAATGAATTTTTTATATAGACTGGTTTAATATAATGTATTTCTATGTCAATAGATACTGACTCTTATGTCTATTCATATTTATATTTATTTTTCCTGATCCATAAAAAGCGTCCATTTTTTGTTTTAAAGGCCGTCGTCTGACGTGGGCAGCAGCGCTGTACGGCCTGTCGGTCCACATGAAGATCTACCCGGTCACATACGCTCTGCCCATCGCCCTGGCCCTCCGCACGCAGGTGACCCCTGGTGGGGGGAGGGAGGCAGTGCACCCGCAGCGCCGGGGTTGGGGGAGCAGTCTGTGGGGGTTCCTCCGTAGCTTCCTGAACGGAGAGCTGCTGCTGTTCGCCGTGGTGGCAGCCATCGTGTTCTTTGGGCTTGGCGCACTCTTCTATCACATGTGGGTCACCTCCTTAAAAAGATATTTTGAAATTTGAGTTTGGTTAGAACGGTATTTAGTATCCTCCAAAGAGGGTTTAGCGTCTCAGATCTTTGTAGTGTATTGAAACAGAGTGGCACATTTTATAGACAACATCACAACATTATCATGCTCTTAAACAACGGTACTAAAAAATAAACACAAATAGGTCTTGAACGAGTTCTCTCTAGAGCTGTCGGTCCGTTCTGGTCTAACATGGAGTATTCTGTAGAATAGTTCTCTATGTATATGTAAAGTGCTCATTCCTAGGTGACGAAAACACATCAATTCATATTTCCGTGCGATAATTAAAACAACCATGAATATTATATTCAATTTCTGCCAAGTCTGTTCAGCTGTATGCCACAAGAACCTTTTTAAATCTAAATTGAATGAAACATGAAGGGTCACCTCAGACACCTTCAGTGGTAACACCAACACCCTCCCCTGTCTGTCTCGTCCCTTTATGTTAAGGTACGGCTGGGACTTCCTCCATGAGACCTACCTCTACCACCTGACCAGGAGGGACATCAGGCACAACTTCTCCCCATACTTTTACATGCTCTATCTCACTGCAGGTTGGTATCCTCCCATCCATCTAGCCATCACTCAACTCCAATGCAGCACTAGTTGAGCTGTGTGTGAAACTGGAAAATAAGTATAATTTTTATTTTAATATGCCACTTATAGCAGGGAACTGAAAAATAAGTATCATTTTTATTTGAATATGCCCCTTATAGCAGGGAACTTCCATATTTTTCATAATATGATAACGGGATTGTGGTTGCTTATATTCCCCTACTACTGCATTGCCAAGGACTTGACAACTAAAATCGTTTTCCCTGCCTAAGCAACCCTTCTAGGTGTGGCTTCTCAGGTGGTGCTTCTCCCTGCTGTGTTATGTCTATGTATTGTAGACCTTGTATTTGCATCGTCTATTATATTGTCTTTCTATGGAACTTGGATTCGGGAATAAAGTAATTCTTCATTCTGCATGCAGACAGTGAGTGGAGCCAGTGGCTGGGCCTGGCAGCCTTCGTGCCCCAGCTAGCGCTGCTCCTCCTGGTGTCCTGGGTCCATCACCGCGACCTGGCGCTCTGCTGCTTCCTGCACACGGCCATCTTTGTTTCCTTCAACAAAGTCTGCACCTCGCAGGTACAGAGCGTAAATGCACAGAACACAAAGGGTAAAAAACAAAGGGCAATGCGACGAAAAAATGTCCCTTTATGTTGTGACAATAAATATTACTCTATTATGGTAGAATGATTTTTAAATATGGTTGAGGTGGTATAAAAAAAATAAAAAAAATTGGTTTCATTCATTTCTTTGTTCATTTCAATGTGTAGAGTTGGGCTGCATTTGTGGGCTGATGGTCCAACCTTGTTCCTCCATTACTTCCTGCTTGGGTGCCGGTGCTTGATTGGCTATGTTTCTGTCCTTGTTTTTCCAGTATTTCCTGTGGTACCTGTGCTTGCTCCCACTGGTGATCCCTAACCTGAGTCTCTCAACATGGCAAGGAGTGGCCCTGCTGGCTCTCTGGTTCACCGGACAGGTAACATGAACTTTTTCCCATTAAAGACCAAAAAGATATGTGGATATTTTTTTATCCTTTTGTACATTTGGATCAATGTAATTATTATGACAATGTTTTTGAATTGCAAAGCTATCGATGTCAATTTTTTTATTTTCTTTTTGCGGTGCACTCATACACTTTGATACAGAAAAACACAGTATCAACTCCTATGTGATTCAGTCACTCAGTCAAAGTTACACATGTTCTCTCCCTTTGCAAGGGTGCTTGGTTGGGCCCCGCCTACTTCCTGGAGTTCAAAGGTCACAACACATTCCTGGCCATCTGGTTGGCCGGACTGCTCTTCCTAGTCATCAACTGCTTCATCTTAGTTCAGATCGTAGTCCATTACAGACCTGTAGCACGGGCCGCACAAGGGCGAAAAGAAAAGTGATGCTCCCGGAGATTTGTATATCTTATGTGTTTGCCTCTGGGGGGAGGGGCAGGGGGGGACATTTTCACATTCCCAAAGTATGAACTATAAATAAAAAGGCTTTTGTTGTTACAGTACAATTACTTTGCGTTCTTTGACATGATTTGTGCCTCAGGAATGTTATAATAATCACAATCCAGGAGACTCTTGACCCAGTATAATTTCCAAAGAAGGGAGTATAATTTCCAGAGAAGAGTAGCCCCAAAGCTTCATCAAGTCCATTGTTGTCCAAAATTCACTTTCCAATCCTTAACCCTAATTCAACATCACGTGTATTTCACTGTTGATCATGCATTTACAATTTTAACGAATGTGTATCTCCTGCATTATCTCTCATCGTTGACTTGATTATCATGTTATGAAATGTCTGTCTGTCTGTCTGTCTGTCTGTCTGTCTGTCTGTCTGTCTGTCTGTCTGTCTGTCTGTCTGTCTGTCTGTCTGTCTGTCTGTCTGTCTGTCTGTCTGTCTGTCTGTCTGTCTGTCTGTCTGTCTGTCTGTCTGTCTGTCTGTCTGTCTGTCTGTCTGTCTGTCTGTCTGTCTGTCTGTGTGTGTGTGTGTGTGTGTGAGATATAGATGACAGTATTTGTTCCTCTCTCCTTTCCAAACGGATGCTGACGCCTGTGCTGTCGCTCTCCCCCTCAGGTGGAGTTCGATGACCTATGTTTTATATTCAAAGGTCTACTCAGAAACTAAACTTGTTGTATTCTGAATAGACGTCCAGTTGTATTAGTGGTTTTCTGAGTTTTCAACTCTTTTTTTCAACAACTCAAATCACTACATGTTAAAAAGTAAAACGATGCACAGCTGCCTATTGTATTTGGATATAAAAAAAAGAAGGCATTTGGCACACATAGAATAGTCCTAGTATAAAGCATTGTATAGTATCCTTTCAAACAATTGCTATTTAAACCTGCGTAAGCTTATAACTATGTATTTTCCCCAATCGGCTTGCCGTAGAACTCGAAAACCAATGACAATTCAGGAAATAGGCCTACACCTTGCTCCTTGGCGTTGGCGTTGGCCAAAGATTGTTTCTGCTTGAGAAAAAAAGGTTGTGGGCGTTTCCGAATACCATCGACATTATCTATAAAGAATCTTCTCTTACCTTTACTGATCGCTTGTCAAGGACAGGAACACACTGATTGGTAAGTAGTTTATATGCCGTTGAAAGACTAATCCATGACTTTAAATCTTTTTAAGTTAGGTTTATTTATTATGTTTTATTAGGATTGTTTATAGTAAGTGTGTTGCAGTTTGAATACATGACAAATAACGTTAGATTAGAATAGGTTCAACATTTACTGAGGGTTGTCAACTTTGGCTGAGTGAGACTGCAAAATATCAGTGGACGCGCGCGGCGAACATTTTTGACAACCCATAACCTATTTTTTTTTTTTACAAAACAGTCCTCGTTTACTTATTATAAACAAATTGAAGGAAGGATAACATAAAAGCCATTGGCTGTTGTTGACGTAGGACATTCAAGACACAGTCAGACACCTGCTGCCATAGATATGCATTTAACAAAGACCTCTGAATTTATTCCCAGTCCCAGAAAGAAGGAATTTAACAAAAGGTAAAAATGTGTCATATCCTCATCCTCATCATTTGTTTATTGGTTGATAGCCTAGACTACATTAAGACACCTTGTCATTTTATTTTGTGGAGGGCTGTCAAATTATGAGAAACCTTAAGGGTTGATATTGCGAGAATTGGACCCTGCTCGTAGCCAAACGTGACTTTATTTAGCCTAATGACAGATATTAAAAAGTAACAAGATGGAATTAATGTTAAATCAGAATTAAAGTATTATATTATCCTAATTAAAATATTTGTAACTGTTACATATGGATTAAGTAGTAAACTAAGATATTCAGTAAACGAATGCCTATATAGAAGTGTTCTTCCCGTGCTTACGAGTCGAAAGGCACTTCTAATATAAATAAAATACAGGCTAAGTAACACCAAACCAACAAGTTCTAGTTGAATTCCAACAAGGTCCAAAGCCAACACAGAGAGGCAAGAGAGACAGTAGACATGGAAGGTGGGAGGGAGACAGACTGGAAGAGTTTTTGGAAAGGACCATTTATGAGAAGTTCTCTGGGTAACTTTTCGCCATCTTGGCACTAGTTTGAGGCATTTATTTACGCTCCCAGAGTGACCTTAACCAACACTTTATTTTATTTTCCCAAAACGCACGTCTTTCAGTCACAATTTCACGCGCAAAAAAAAGACGCAAAGGGTGCGGCGTATCAACAGAGAAAGGTGCGCGGAGGACGTAGATCAGCCCTGCACTGCGGTCAACGCCAGTGGCGAACTTAGCCCTTTGGGGGCTCCAGGCGAACAGTCATTTGGGGGCCCCTGCATCTACCGGTCTCAGTACCTTATATCGCATAATGAGATACTCCATACAAGGGATGAACAAAAGTCACTATCCTTCTTTCATGCAAATGTTAATTATCTATTTACAAATTGAGAATAACATACAAAACAATAAGATTAGTTATGTTGACACATTACACTGACTGTTAACCATAAGTCCTCATTTACCTGAGGGTTTCCAGTAGCTCACAGCAGCTATCTGCTGTGAGCTACTGGAAACCACTACTGGAAACCCACTGATAGCTGCGTCCAGCTATCACTATATTTCCTGTGCTCTTCAGACCTTTCATGGTTGATTAGATGCATTGCAAGGTTATTCTAGTCTTTAAATCCTTCCTCACTCAGTTGTTTTTGTTTTCCAGAAAGGCAACAACAAAAGCAAAAAACACGGTCTGCACTTTCACTGTAGACTAACCAAGACCTGTTCACCCTCTCACCATTTTTCATTACTATGTAATAGTATGCTTTTGTGAATCTGCGGCCGTTGGGCCAGAGTGCTGGGTCATCCACAAGAATATGTGTGCACCTGCCCAAGACACAGCAGCTTGGGCCAGAGTGCTGGGTCATCCACAGGAAAATGTGTCTCGCAGTCATTGTTATCGTTATTGTCATAAATTTCAATAACCAAAGTGGAAGAAGGAGAGTGAGAAATATTCACTACCAGTTGTGCATCATCTCCGTCAGTTTGTTGACACACGTCATTAGCATCGCTGCTGGCTGAGCCAGAGCCACTTGGAATGAAAGGAGCAGTAACGTGACAGCAAACGACGTTGACGGCTGCTCTTGATCCGCCGACGGTCCCGCTGCCACTGCGGTGGCTGTAAAACAGCTGGATAGCTTTGGCAGCTTTGAAAGAAAGTCCTGCCTTTGGTCTTTCTTTTTATGTGACCCGCTTTCGTACGATCGCTTCATGTTTCACTCGATTTATGTCTCACTCGATTTCTCTCTCTCTCTCTCTTACCGCTTACTGTTTTGAATTTGACATAATTTCCGCATACGCATGATGAGCGTGATGCGCGTAACATGGAATAGTCCATGTAGTGCAGACTGAAGGGGGGTGCACACGGAAAGATCGTCAAAACATGAGTAATAATTAGACATCCCGATGCTACTATTGTGAAGAGATTTTTATAAAAATAATAAATATGGGGACAAAATATATGCATTGGGGCCCTCTTGACCAGATCAATATTGTAAATAAGAAACTGTTCTTAATGTTTTATCGGGAAAAATAAAGATAAATAAAAAAAAATAAAATAAAATTGGGGGCCCCAAAAACCTTCTATGGGGCCCGGGGCTCCAGGCAAATGCCTGGTTTGCCTAATAGTACGGCCCGCCCCTGGTCAACGCAATGCAGTCGGTTCGAATAGATAGAAAGATCTACCGCTCATGTTTCCTCTATATTCTGTGGTCGTGAGTGATCAACGGACCGACAACAGTTGATTAGCCTATTATTATTTTAGTAAATGGTAGGAAAACTTCGCTCTGTTCAAAATCATGTGTTTTTTTATGTTCCTCGTCCTATTTCATGTTTGACCTACAGGGCATTTTGTGAATTCCGGACACATAATGGATACAACACAGTTAATGTTTCATTATTCTCTCACGTTTCTTTCTATGTATCAGACACAATGGCATCCTCAACCCCTTTGACCGAGGCCAACACCACCTTTACCCTGGCGTTGTTCAAAAAGATCACGGAGGGAAACAAGTCTGGCAATGTCTTCTACTCTCCTCTCAGCATCTCTTCGGCCCTGGCCATGGTGCTGCTGGGTGCACGGGGGAACACCTCCACACAGATGTCAGAGGTATACACGCACGCACACAAATGCCCTTAAATTCTGTGGCTAGTGTAGGGTGAGTTGTCCTCCTAATGTGGGACACTTTTTGCAATTTCAATTTATGTGCGATATTACCAAACTAAGCCACTACATTTGACCCGCACCTGATACCATTCTGAAATCCTCAAGATGTTGGCTACTGAAAACAAAAAAAGCAAAAATATTCAGGTATCATACTCAGAGAAGACATTTCACATATATTAGTGCTCCATGTGCAAAATTGCTCAAGAAAATGCGTTTGCTCTAATCGGGGACAGTGTGTATATGATGATGATGAGATGTTGGCTACTGAAAACAAAAAAAGCAAAAATATTCAGGTATCATACTCAGAGAAGACATTTCACATATATTAGTGCTCCATGTGCAAAATTGCTCAAGAAAATGCGTTTGCTCTAATCTGGGACAGATTAGGCAGTGTCCCACATTAGGGCAATGTAAATTGTATAAATCTTGGATTCCAACCTGAACCCACAGTCGTGTGGCCGAGTCACGTGTCAAACTTTTTAACAAAGTTCAGGTGTCTAGCACAATCATGGGGTTAGACCTTGGTGTATGGACGTGTTTCCTTTCTAGTTGGTTTTCATAAAGAGCTTGCCTCTCCTTATCGTCCGTTGACGGTACTAAAATAAGCCATGTGTGCCTTAATGTAAATGTGTAAAAAAGAAAAGAAAGACTGACAGAGAAACGTATGTTATGATGAATGCAAGGAGGGGCCTTGAGTCACCAGAATCCTCCCGAGGAGTTGAATGGAGTAAAACCCAGTGACCTACATTGGTCCCCAAATTCTGGGACGTGGCCTGGCGGCATTTTGCCGTTGAGCGCAGTGTGCGGCTCCTAGCCACTAGGGGGTGTTAGAAAATTCTAAAGATGATTATTTATTTTTTTATTCCCATGGGACCCCCTCTGCCTTGGCCCCCCCACAACTGTCCACCTTACACCAGCAGTACGACGGCCCTGGTCCTTAACCTGTCCGCCAACATTGAGGGTTGAACACACCACAGCCTATTGACAGGGTATTTCCTTTTTTTTTTTGCTGTTGACGCAGTCAAACTCCGCCTGAGGAAGGGAGAGCGACAATACAGGCGTCAGTATCCGTTTGGAAAGGAGAGAGAGGAACCAATACCCTCATCTATGTCTCTCACACACACACACACACACACACACACACACACACACACACACACACACACACACACACACACACACACACACACACACACACACACACACACACACACACACAGCTGACCTCCCCAGTCCTCGTGACCACAGTCCTCGTGACCTGCCGAACCCCCCCAGGTGCGCTGCCTGCTGCCCTGCCTGCTGCTGGGGTCCCTCTCCGAGGCAGAGGGACCCCAGCAGCAGGCTCTTCCAGCACTGGCACAGATGCAGATGCAGCAGAGGGCGCCCACCACCTTTCTGCCACCGTTTCTGCTCAAGAGGATGGTACCAGGAGCCAAAGCCTCAAACGGGGCCATTTTGGATGTTGTAGCTAGCTTAAGTTACACTAACAGGTGGCTGATGTATTTTGAACTGCAGGTCAAGAGGCCAGAGAGCCAGTGGAGATGTTCTGGGATGTTTTGAGCAAGGCCGCCTTAAAGCACGGGCTTACCTGGGCTGAAGCCCCAGCACCTACATTTATATTTACATTTAGGGCATTTAGCAGACGCTTTTATCCAAAGCGACTTACAATAAGTACAATTGTCATAAGAAGTGCATCAATATATTGCTGTCGGTACAGATAGGATGTTCATAGAACCAAGTGCAAGCACAGCAATCTCTAGGCTAACCAATTCCCCGTGTTACAACCATGATAGCAGCTACTGCAGTTGCTACACAGTTAAGTGCTATAGTACAATACAATACAACACAATACAATACAATACAATACAGTGTACAATGGTGGCCAGAAGGGGGAGGGTGGCTATGCAGTGTCGAGGTGGACTCTGAACAGGTGAGTCTTGAGTCCTTTTTGGAAGATAGTGAGCGACTCTGCGGTCCTGAGAGCGGCAGGGAGCTCGCTCCACCCCTGAGGTCCCAGAACCGAGAAAAGTTGTGACTTTGCTGAGCGGCCTTTGCTAGCTCTTAGCGATGGCGGTACCAGGCGTCCAGCTGAGGTAGTTGAGCGGAGGGATCGAGCTGGGGTGTGTGGCTTTAGCAATGCTTGGAGGTAGGCAGGGGCAGTTCCATCGACTGCCTTGTATGCCAGTACCATCGTCTTAAATTTGATGCGAGCTACTACAGGGAGCCAGTGGAGGTCCCGGAAGAGGGGGGTCACATGGGAGAACTTCGGTAGGTTGAACACGAGGCGTGCTGCCGCATTCTGGATGCGGCAGCATCCGCATTCTGGATGCGGCATTCTGGATTTGCGCTGCAAAGGTTTAATCGCAGAGGCAGGAAGTCCAGCCAGGAGTGGGTTGCAGTAGTCGAGGCGGGAGATGACCAGTGATTGGACTAAAAGCTGAGCTGCTTCCCTTGTGAGGAAGGGCCGGATTCTGCAGATGTTGAAAAGTGCAAATCTGCAGGATCGGGCGACCGCAGTGATATTTGCAGTGCAGGATAACTGATTGTCCAATACCACACCGAGGTTTCTGGCAGTTGGAGAGGGAGATACAGTGATGTTCTCGACGGTGACCAGTAAGTCCATGTGTGGGCAATCTTTCCCTGGGATTAGGAGGAGCTCGGTTTTGTTGAGGTTAAGCCTCAGGTGATGGGCAGTTTTCCAGGTGCTGACGTCCGCCAGACATTCCGATATGCGTGTTGCAATCAGATGGGGGAAAGAGAGAAATAGCTGAGTGTCGTCAGCATAGCAGTGATAGAAAAAGCCGTGTGATGCAATTACCAAGCCCAGAGATCTGGTAAAGAGGGAGAACAAAAGAGGCCCCAGTACAGAGCCTTGAGGGACACCAGTTTCAAGCGTACAAGGTTTGGACAAGGAGCCATTCCATGTCACTTGATAGGTGCGGTTCGTCAGGTAGGATGTGAACCAGGAAAGAGCAAATTCGCCTACATGAGCTTCAGTAAATGTTTATTTATTTATTTTTATTTTTTAATACTGGCTCATGATGCCCCCCGATTGGCTTAGACCCAAGACAATGTGATTTTTTTCTTTGGGGCTTACAAAGATCGAAGGCCTTTCATGAGCCAAGAAAAAAGGGGGCCACTAGCGGGCACCCCCCCCCCCCCCCCCCGACAACGGCAAAATGGCGGAAAATAATTGACACATCTTCATTGTAAGACCCCCTATCAGGGGGCCTAAAAAACCTCTTAGCCCCAGGGCCCAATGGCAGGTTAATGCAGGCCTGGTTATGACTGAGATGTGATGGGATGCTGTGTGACATGGCTGCTTCTTTACTAATGGGATGCCTTCATTCCCAATGCGGGACTTGTTGAGTGTGTATGCTGTGTTTGACTGTTTCTTTCTTGCTGTTTCTGTAAGAAAAATACTTGAAGCGCTAATCGTTGTTATTGCTAGACCGATTGAGCTGGTGAAGACTTCAGACTCACCTAAGCTCCTGCCTTAGAAATGTACAAAGCAAGATGTTTATCATGCCATACCTCTTCTAAATAATATATTGACATATATTTACATATTTCTACAATTTCCCTCTCTGTCATTTTCCTCAAGGCTAGCAAATGTTTGACTGTGCCTTGCCTATGTGGGCTCTATCAAAGTACATGGCAGTAGCATTACATTTCTTGCTGCTACTTACTACGTTCTAGTCTGTTTTGTGTGAGCATTAGGGTGGGGGAACGCGGCTGTACATGATCTTGCTGGTGGACAGGGGAAGCGTCAATCTCTCTCAGACAGTGGTCTTACGTTGTGTTTCTCCCCCTCCCCTCCCCTCCCCACACACATACTCTGTACGATGTAGGCGCTGCAACATCAGAAGGGCGAAGAGGACATCAACGCCAGCTTCTCCAAACTGCTGAGCGAGCTGAACAAGCCAGACGCGCTGTACTCCCTCAGTATGGCCAACAGGCTGTATGGAGAGAAGACCTACCAGTTTGTTCAGGTGAGGATTAAATCTCAGAATTGCAGTTCTATTCTTCTTTTCTGTACAGTAATTCAAGGTATGGTAGGTATTTTTCTACTCGTAATTAATTAACACTCAAAAAGACTGGGTACACCGGTTTTACGTCTGCATATTCATGCCTATGTGAAGTCAGAACACAACTCAGAGACGATAAATGATCATAATTAATTGTTGCCCAGCACTAAGGGCATCATTGATGAATGATGGCATGAATACGTCAATAAAAAGAAAAAATGAGGGGCCTATCATCGCATCATGTGACTTTCCATACATGACCAGGACCTATTTATCCTCCATTTATAGGTATTATGTAAATTATTGTAATGCTACATCTGGGGGATTGGTTGAATGTTTCCAGGGGTTCCTGCTTGAAACCAGGAAGTACTACCAGGCAGACCTCCAGTCTGTGGACTTCAAAGCCAAGGCAGAGGAGGCCAGGGTGGAGATAAACACCTGGGTGGAGAAACAGACACAAGGTTGGACACAAACACACACATGCAAATTTGATGTGTTACATTCCCACTAGTTGGGAATGTATGGCTTAAAGCTACCCTGACAATGTTATCAATGGTGGTTTCAATAATGTTATTATGTTATACCTGATATAAAATAAAAAATCCCTCCTACCCAGCCAGCTGAGCTTTGCTAGTTTGCATCACTCAGTTTCCAATCCAGTGAGTGAACAGAACCCTGTCATTGAGTTTTAGAATTCTGAACGTCCCCGTATACTCACTGGGAGGGGTTCATTCTTACACATTGCGACCTTACACATTCAATTGGAAGTTTCCACCAAAATGCTGCATTTTCTTTCCTTCTTTTAATTCTTTGTCTTTGTTCACCTAGATAAAATCACGAACTTGTTGGTACCTGGTGTGGTTGACTCGCTGACCAGGTTGGTGCTGGTCAACGCCATCTACTTCAAGGGAAAGTGGGACAAGCAGTTCAAGGAGGAAGCCACCAAGGAGACTGCCTTCAAACTGAACAAGGTAGCGCTGCAAGACCGGAGCCAAGGGTGGGCCAGTTCACCACTGCCATCTTGGCACTGGCACCCACCACAACTCAACCTAATGGTTGCAGATTGCAGGCTATGACTTGCAACAGCCAGCCCTCCATGCCTGGGAAACGTTATAGTGTCCGGTTGGGATTTGAGTCAGAGATGTGGAACCTTTGTTTAAATTTCTTTGCATAACAAGCAATGACGGATTTTCGCATGGGCAAAGAGGGCACATGTCCAGGGCCCTGGCGAATGGGGGGGGGCCTTGATATATATATTATTCTTTCATTTATTTTTTATTAAAAAAATTCCAAATTCATTCTTTGGTCATTTAAAAAAGAATATCGTGACGGAACGTTAATGTCGTAGTGGTCCACCGTCAATTTCACAGTGAAAATGGAGAAACGTGTGCTAAGCGGGTCCGGTCGGCATAGCGTAAAAGAAAGAAAGAAAAAGACTCTAAAGATACTGCCCTGGTTGGCAACAAATACCATCCATCTCAACATTTTGACTCGTTAATTCGTTAGAGGAAGTCAGTAGTGCTTTTAAAGTCATGATATTAACCTGACAGATTCCATGTTCTGCCGTTAAGGCGAGCGGCTGGCACTATGCATGCCCGCAGCCGCGGGGTTAGATAATCTCTCTCTCTCTCTCTCTCTCTCTCTCTCTCCCTCCCTCCCCCCCACTGTCTTATATCAAACAATGTAAGTGTACTCGTTTCAATTGGATCCAAGACTGCCTCTATGAGGATACTTCTCTAAGAATGCTGCAATATATCGTACCGTGCAGCTTCTCTCTCTTTCTCTCCCCCCCTCCCTCCAACTTGTGGCATCCTGGCTTCTGATAGTCAGTCTTTTAATTATTTTACATTCATTATGCATGGGGAGGGGGGTAACCCTCTCTCCACCACACTCATCTCTCTCTCTCTCTCTCTCTCTCTCTCTCTCTCTCTCTCTCTCTCTTTCTCTCTCTCTCTCTCTCTCTCTCTCTCTCTCTCTCTCTCTCTCTCTCTCTCTCTCTCTCTCTCTCTTTCTCTTTCTCTTTCTCTTTCTCTCTCTCTTTCTCTCTCTTTCACTCTTTCATTCTTTTTCTCTCTTTCTCTCTTTCCCTCTCTCGGCTGTGTGGATTGTGGATTGCATGAGTTATATGCAACCAAATTCGGTTTACTAGTGTGTGTATTTGCGTGTTGGTATGGCTGGTTTGTGTCCAGGGCCCGTGGTCATGTTAATCCGTCCTTGATAAAAAACTTCAGGTGTCTGTGAAAAAGGGGATAAATATGTTTGGTGAACAGAGAATTGATCTCCATACATCTAAGAAACATAATTGCTGCTTTGTCTAAACGTTCATCATCCTAGTGATTAGAAAGAGACATACGGCAAGCCACACCTTAGATTAGATTTCATGGACCGGCGTGTGCAACGTCAAGACTAGTCAAGTCAAATATGTTTGACCTGTGTTTAGTTACAGTTACAGTCCCAAAGGCCTACGCAGGCCATACAGTTATGAAACCCTCTAACCTTAGCAATCCAAAGAGGAGCAGAAACTCCCTTAAATGGCAACGCGGGATGCAGGTTACCTTGATCGCATACTATGGATCAAATTAGCAGAGGACAGTACACACATATTGCTTCTGTACAGTTTTTCTTTGGACCAACAACCCGACCATTTGCAATCTCTACAAAACCAACATTTACATTTGTTTTCACTTGTTGTAGTTCATTCTAGTTTCGGGGGTTGCAAGGGTTTTAAAATAGCAGCTAGAATCCATTGAGGAAAAATCAGTGAGCACGGCAATATGTGTTTTCTTTTAATAGATATGTATGTATGCATTAATACATACATTTCTTTTAATACATATGCTGAATGCACATAATAAAAATTCATGCAGTAGCCACCTCCCAATTACCTTATATCATTATTAATATTATAAATAAGAAATATATATTATGAATGCATACCCCTGCTTGTCTTTTGTTTTACCCTCAGAATGACACTAAGAAAGTGAAGATGATGTACCACAAAGCAAGGTTCCCTCTTGCCTTCATTCCTGAGGCGAATTGCCAGGTGACCCCATTGTACTATTTAAACTATCAGTGGTTATCAGCCAAATATTCAGTGTTAATTGTTTAGCTAGGTTTGTGGTGCACCAAGCTCATTCTTTATTATCTGTAACTTATGCAATCCTCTTGTTTCAGAATAATTACAATGTCATACTGGGCACTGATTCCATACATTTTATTTAAATTAAAAAAAAAAATGTTAATGTATGATATCCAATCATTTTTATATCTTACTATTTTTCTATCTTGAGAAATTGCTATAAACAGTTTCCTTTGGGATTAATACCGTACTCTGAATGTGTTGGTAAAGATCCTGGAGCTGCCCTATGAAGGCAAAGAACTCAGCATGCTGATCTGCCTCCCTATGGAAATTGAGGACGGCACCACCGGCCTGGAGAAGGTAGGAACAGTGCAGAGGTACACGCAGTAAAAAGAACGACCAGTGTTAAAGTGGCAGTGAACTGTAATGTCATCGTTACCCGGAGAAACACATCTCCCTCCCCCTTCCCCTTCCTCGTCGAACTGAGAGCCAATCATCTTTTTTTATGTCATAGTGAATTCGAGCTAAAGCAGGTGGTTCACTTGCAATGGAATCAGACCCCACACGCTAACAGTCAAATCAACCACCACCCCCAATTGTCTTCAGCTGGAAGCGATGCTGACCTACGAGACCTTCATGAAATGGACCCAGCCAGACAGGATGGGCCAGAGGGAAGTCAATGTGGGCCTGCCGCGATTCAAGATGACGCAGACCTACGACATGAAAGACCTGCTGGTCAGCATGGGCATGGTGGACGCCTTCGACCAGGGCCTCAGTGACTTCTCTGGTAGGGACCACACAGCCGGATCGCGTGATCCAATTGTATTATATATCTTAAAATACACTTTTGGATGGGACCGTATTACGTTCTTTACGAAAAAAAAGGGAGTATCATATTTGCTTGATACTATAAGCAATGTATGTATATATATATAAATAAATAACTTATAAATAAATCCGACAATAGACACATTTAACTATATTAAAGTTGTGTAAAAAAACTAACAATTGAATAAACGGCTGCCACTGCCGAGGCTGCACCACCTGAGCACACAGTCGTGAATGATAAACTCGTTCAGCGCCAGCGGTAGTGAAACACTCCCACAGCCCCCGTATCAAGTGTGCTAGAGAGCTCCACACCCCCTCAACACCTCCTCCTCTCCGATAGGCATGTCCTCGGCCAACGACCTGGTGCTGTCCGCGGTGGTCCACAAGGCCTTCGTGGAGGTCAACGAGGAGGGCACCGAGGCCGCCGCCGCCACCGCTGGCCGCATGATGGTGGGATGCTGCATGATGATACCCCCCCAATTCGTCGCCGACCACCCCTTCCTCTTCTTCATCCGCCACAACCCCAGCAAGAGCATCCTGTTCGCCGGCCGCTACAGCTCACCTGAGTGATGGCTGAGGGTGGGGGGCGGGGGGGGGTGGACACGTGTCTGTGAGAGCCTCCGGTGTGAAGCGCACAGCGCTTGCCTACATTCATTAAGTGTTCACTTGTCTTTTACTTCTCTTGTATTTTTCTAATGACATAGTATGCCAGATATACACTTAATGCTGAATTGTATTCAACCAAAGATGATGTCATTAACCATTGGAAAACATTTATTTTAAGTGTGTGTGAATTTGTGTATGGCTTACAGAGACGTAATAAAGACTAAACATACATTAAATATAGGTTCTGTATTTTTGGTGGTTGTAAATTGTTTCTTTGACCTTACTCCCTTACCATAATTAATCGCTAATAATTATTTTTGGAGCCGTTTACCAGTTTTTTCTTATACACTCGAATATGAAACATTTTATTAACTAATAAGAACAAAAAGCTGCAACCTTTTCTATTGACTAGGAAATATATATGTATAATCATTAAAACGGCTCGTTTTAATGATTATACATTAAAACGAGCATGCCATGGGACCTTTAAAACGGTTATTGCGCAGACATGGCAGAAATTAAATATTATATTCATGATTGTTTTAATTATAGCATGAAAACATGAATTGATGTGATTTGCGGCGGGCACGGGCGAAGGGCGCGTTCACGTATTTTGCGGCGCGTCAAATGCTGCTCGAGTTGAAATATTTCAACTTTTGACGTGCCGCAAAACTTTGACGCGCCGCAAAACTCAGGCGTCAACGCGTTCGGGCAGCAAATGCATCTTTTGGTGTGAACGCAGGGTTACCCCTCATGTTTTTTTCATGACGACCAAAGAAAGACAACATATTTTATTTGACAAAGACAACAGTGTTACCCCTTATGTTCTTTTCATGACGACCAATAAAAAAACAACAGTGTTACCCCTTATGTTTTTTTTCATGACGACCAATAAAAAACAAGCGTTATCCCTTATGTTTCATTTAAAAAAAACGGCAGTGTTACCCCTTATGTTCTTTTCAGGACGAACAATAAAAACCAACAGTGTTACCCCTTATGTTTTTTCATGACGACCAAAGAAAAACAACAGTGTTACCCCTTATGTTTTTTTTCATGACGACCAAAGAAAAACGACAGTGTTACCCCTTATGTTTCATTTGATAAAAACGGCAGTGTTACCCCTTATGTTTTTTTTCATGACGACCAATAAAAAACAACAGTGTTACCCCTTATGTTTTTTTTCATGACGACCAATAAAAAACAAGTGTTACCCCTTATGTTTTTTTCATGACGACCAATAAAATAACAACAGTGTTACCCCTTATGTTTTTTTCATGACGACCAAAGAAAAACAACAGTGTTACCCCTTATGGTTTTTTTCATGACGACCAATAAAAAAACGAAGTGTTACCCCTTATGTTTTTTTCATGACGACCAAAGAAAAACAACAGTGTTACCCCTCATGTTTTTTTTCATGACGACCAAAGAAAAAAGACAGTGTTACCCCTCATGTTTTTTTCATGACGACCAAAGAAAAACAACACATTTTATTTGACAAAGACAACAGTGTTACCCCTTATGTTCTTTTCATGACGACCAATAAAAAAACAACAGTGTTACCCCTTATGTTTTTTTTCATGACGACCAATAAAAAACAAGCGTTACCCCTTATGTTTCATTTGATAAAAACGGCAGTGTTACCCCTTATGTTCTTTTCAGGACGAACAATAAAAACCAACAGTGTTACCCCCTATGTTTTTTCATGACGACCAAAGAAAAACAACAGTGTTACCCCTTATGTTTCATTTGATAAAAACGGCAGTGTTACCCCTTATGTTTTTTTTTCATGACGACCAATAAAAAACAACAGTGTTACCCCTTATGTTTTTTTTCATGACGACCAATAAAAAACAAGTGTTACCCCTTATGTTTTTTTCATGACGACCAATAAAAAAACAACAGTGTTACCCCTTATGTTTTTTTCATGACGACCAAAGAAAAACAACAGTGTTACCCCTTATGGTTTTTTTCATGACGACCAATAAAAAAACAACAGTGTTACCCCTTATGTTTTTTTCATGACGACCAAAGAAAAACAACAGTGTTACCCCTTATGGTTTTTTTCATGACGACCAATAAAAAAACAACAGTGTTACCCCTTATGTTTTTTTCATGACGACCAAAGAAAAACAACAGTGTTACCCCTTATGTTTTTTTTCATGACGATCAAAGAAAAACGAGTGTTACCCCTTATGTTTTTCTTCATGACGACCAATAAAAAACGACAGTGTTACCCCTTTATGTTTTTATTTCATGACAACCAAAGAAAGACGACAGTGTTACCCCCTATGTTTTATTTGATGATTATCGACAGTGTTACCCCTTATGTTTTTTTTCATGACCGCCGATAAAAAAAGACAGTGTTACCCCTTCTGTTTTTTTTCATGACGACCAATAAAAAACAACAGTGTTACCCCTTATGTTTTTTTTCATGGCGACCAATAAGAAACAACAGTGTTAGCCCTTATGTTTTTTTTCATGAAGACCAATAAACAACAACAGTGTTACCCCTTATGTTTTTTTTCATGACGACCAATAAAAAACAACAGTGTTACCCCTTATGTTTTTATTCATGACGACCAATAAAAATCAACAGTGTTACCCCTTATGTTTTTTTTCATGAAGACCAATAAAAAACAACAGTGTTACCCCTTATGTTTTTCTTCATGACGACCAATAAAAAACGACAGTGTTACCCCCTATGTTTTTATTTCATGACGACCAAAGAAAAACGACAGTGTTACCCCCTATGTTTTATTTGATGATTATCGACAGTGTTACCCCTGATGTTTTTTTTCATGGCGGCCGATAAAAAACGACAGTGTTACCCCTTATGTTTTTTTTCATGACGACCAATAAAAAACAACAGTGTTACCCTTCATGTTTTTTTTCATGATGACCAATAAAAAACCACAGTGTTACCCCTTATGTTTTTTTTCATGAAGACCAATAAAAAACAACAGTGTTACCCCTTATGTTTTTTTTCATGACGACCAATAAAAAACAACAGTGTTACCCCTTATGTTTTTTTTCATGACGACCAATAAGAAACAACAGTGTTACCCCTTATGTTTTTTTTCATGAAGACCAATAAACAACAACAGTGTTACCCCTTATGTTTTTTTTCATGACGACCAAAGAAAAACAACAGTGTTACCCCTTATGTTTTTCTTCATGACGACCAATAAAAAACGACAGTGTTACCCCTTTATGTTTTTATTTCATGACAACCAAAGAAAGACGACAGTGTGACCCCCTATGTTTTATTTGATGATTATCGATTGTGTTACCCCTTATGTTTTTTTTCACGACCGCCGATAAAAAAAGACAGTGTTACCCCTTCTGTTTTTTTTCATGACGACCATTAAAAAACAACAGAGTTACCCCTTATGTTTTTTTTCATGAAGACCAATAAAAAACAACAGTGTTACCCCTTATGTTTTTTTTTTCATGACGACCAATAAAAAACAACAGGGTTACCCCTTATGTTTTTTTTCATGACGACCAATAAAAAACAACAGTGTTACCCCTTATGTTTTTTTTCATGAAGACCAATAAACAACAACAGTGTTACCCCTTATGTTTTTCTTCATGACGACCAATAAAAAACGACAGTGTTACCCCTTTATGTTTTTATTTCATGACAACCAAAGAAAGACGACAGTGTTACCCCCTATGTTTTATTTGATGATTATCGACAGTGTTACCCCTTATGTTTTTTTTCATGACCGCCGATAAAAAAGACAGTGTTACCCCTTCTGTTTTTTTTCATGACGACCAATAAAAAACAAGTGTTACCCCTTCTGTTTTTTTTCATGACGACCAATAAAAAACAACAGTGTTACCCCTTATGTTTTTTTTCACGACGACCAATAAGAAACAACAGTGTTACCCCTTATGTTTTTTTCATGAAGACCAATAAACAACAACAGTGTTACCCCTTATGTTTTTTTTCATGACGACCAATAAAAACAACAGTGTTACCCCTTATGTTTTTATTCATGACGACCAATAAACAACAACAGTGTTACCCCTTATGTTTTTATTTCATGACAACCAAAGAAAGACGACAGTGTGACCCCCTATGTTTTATTTGATGATTATCGACAGTGTTACCCCTTATGTTTTTTTTCATGACCGCCGATAAAAAAAGACAGTGTTACCCCCTCTGTTTTTTTTCATGACGACCATTAAAAAACAACAGAGTTACCCCTTATGTTTTTTTTCATGACGACCAATAAAAAACAACAGTGTTACCCCTTATGTTTTTTTTCATGAAGACCAATAAACAACAACAGTGTTACCCCTTATGTTTTTCTTCATGACGACCAATAAAAAACGACAGTGTTACCCCTTTATGTTTTTATTTCATGACAACCAAAGAAAGACGACAGTGTTACCCCCTATGTTTTATTTGATGATTATCGACAGTGTTACCCCTTATGTTTTTTTTCATGACCGCCGATAAAAAAAGACAGTGTTACCCCTTCTGTTTTTTTTCATGACGACCAATAAAAAACAAGTGTTACCCCTTCTGTTTTTTTTCATGACGACCAATAAAAAACAACAGTGTTACCCCTTATGTTTTTTTTCACGACGACCAATAAGAAACAACAGTGTTACCCCTTATGTTTTTTTCATGAAGACCAATAAACAACAACAGTGTTACCCCTTATGTTTTTTTTCATGAAGACCAATAAACAACAACAGTGTTACCCCTTATGTTTTTTTTCATGACGACCAATAAAAAACAACAGTGTTACCCCTTATGTTTTTATTCATGACGACCAATAAACAACAACAGTGTTACCCCTTATGTTTTTATTTCATGACAACCAAAGAAAGACGACAGTGTGACCCCCAATGTTTTATTTGATGATTATCGACAGTGTTACCCCTTATGTTTTTTTTCATGACCGCCGATAAAAAAAGAGTGTTACCCCCTCTGTTTTTTTTCATGACGACCATTAAAAAACAACAGAGTTACCCCTTATGTTTTTTTTCATGACGACCAATAAAAAACAACAGTGTTACCCCCTATGTTTTTTTTCATGAAGACCAATAAACAACAACAGTGTTACCCCTTATGTTTTTCTTCATGACGACCAATAAAAAACGACAGTGTTACCCCTTTATGTTTTTATTTCATGACAACCAAAGAAAGACGACAGTGTTACCCCCTATGTTTTATTTGATGATTATCGACAGTGTTACCCCTTATGTTTTTTTCCATGACCGCCGATAAAAAAAGACAGTGTTACCCCTTCTGTTTTTTTTCATGACGACCAATAAAAAACAACAGTGTTACCCCTTCTGTTTTTTTTCATGACGAACAATAAAAAACAACAGTGTTACCCCTTATGTTTTTTTTCATGACGACCAATAAGAAACAACAGTGTTACCCCTTATGTTTTTTTTCATGAAGACCAATAAACAACAACAGTGTTACCCCTTATGTTTTTTTTCATGACGAACAAAGAAAAACAACAGTGTTACCCTTTATGTTTTTATTCATGACGACCAATAAAAATCAACAGTGTTACCCCTTATGTTTTTCTTCATGACGACCAATAAAAAACGACAGTGTTACCCCCTATGTTTTTATTTCATGACGACCAAAGAAAAACGACAGTGTTACCCCCTATGTTTTATTTGATGATTATCGACAGTGTTACCCCTGATGTTTTTTTTCATGGCGGCCGATAAAAAACGACAGTTTTACCCCTTATGTTTTTTTTCATGACGACCAATAAAAAACAACAGTGTTACCCTTCATGTTTTTTTTCATGACGACCAATAAAAAACCACAGTGTTACCCCTCATGTTTTTTTTCATGAAGACCAATAAAAAACAACAGTGTTACCCCTTATGTTTTTTTTCATGACGACCAATAAAAAACAAGTGTTACCCCTTATGTTTTTTTTCATGACGACCAATAAGAAACAACAGTGTTACCCCTTATGTTTTTTTTCATGAAGACCAATAAACAACAACAGTGTTACCCATTATGTTTTTTTTCATGACGACCAAAGAAAAACAACAGTGTTACCCCTTATGTTTTTCTTCATGACGACCAATAAAAAACGACAGTGTTACCCCTTTATGTTTTTATTTCATGACAACCAAAGAAAGACGACAGTGTGACCCCCTGTTTTATTTGATGATTATCGACAGTGTTACCCCTTATGTTTTTTTTCATGACCGCCGATAAAAAAAGACAGTGTTACCCCTTCTGTTTTTTTTCATGACGACCATTAAAAAACAACAGTGTTACCCCTTCTGTTTTTTTTCATGAAGACCAATAAAAACAACAGTGTTACCCCTTATGTTTTTTTTTTCATGATGACCAATAAAAAACAACAGGGTTACCCCTTATGTTTTTTTTCATGAAGACCAATAAAAAACAACAGTGTTACCCCTTATGTTTTTTTTCATGACGACCAATAAAAAACAACAGTGTTACCCCTTATGTTTTTATTCATGACGACCAATAAAAATCAACAGTGTTACCCCTTATGTTTTTATTTCATGACAACCAAAGAAAGACGACAGTGTGACCCCCTATGTTTTATTTGATGATTATCGACAGTGTTACCCCTTATGTTTTTTTTCATGACCGCCGATAAAAAAAGACAGTGTTACCCCCTGTTTTTTTTCATGACGACCATTAAAAAACAACAGAGTTACCCCTTATGTTTTTTTTCATGACGACCAATAAAAACAACAGTGTTACCCCCTATGTTTTTTTTCATGAAGACCAATAAACAACAACAGTGTTACCCCTTATGTTTTTCTTCATGACGACCAATAAAAAACGACAGTGTTACCCCTTTATGTTTTTATTTCATGACAACCAAAGAAAGACGACAGTGTTACCCCCTATGTTTTATTTGATGATTATCGACAGTGTTACCCCTTATGTTTTTTTTCATGACCGCCGATAAAAAAAGACAGTGTTACCCCTTCTGTTTTTTTTCATGACGACCAATAAAAAACAACAGTGTTACCCCTTCTGTTTTTTTTCATGACGAACAATAAAAAACAACAGTGTTACCCCTTATGTTTTTTTTCATGACGACCAATAAGAAACAACAGTGTTACCCCTTATGTTTTTTTTCCTGACGACCAATAAAAAACAACAGTGTTACACCTTATGTTTTTTTTCATGGCGACCAATAAAAAACAACAGTATGTTTTCTTTCATGACGACCAATAAAAAACAACAGTGTTACCCCTTATGTTTTTTTCATGACGACCAATAAAAAACAACAGTGTTACCCCTTATGTTTTTTTCAAAACGGCCAGAAAAAAACGACAGTGTTACCCCTTATGTTTTTTTCAAAACAGCCAGAAAAAAACGACAGTGTTACCCCTTATGTTTTTTTCAAAACGGCCAGAAAAAAACGACAGTGTTACCCCTTATGTTTTTTTTCATGACGACCAATAAAAAACAACGGTATGTTTTCTTTCATGACGACCAATAAAAAACAACAGTGTTACCCCTTATGTTTTTTCCATGACGACCAATAAAAAACAACAGTGTTACCCCATATGTTTTTTTCCAAACGGCCAGAAAAAAACGACAGTGTTACCCCTTATGTTTTTTTCAAAACAGCCAGAAAAAAACGACAGTGTTACCCCTCATGTTTTTTTCAAAACGGCCAGAAAAAAACGAGTGTTACCCCTTACGTTTTTTTCAAAACGGCCAGAAAAAAACGACAGTGTTACCCCTTATGTTTTTTTCAAACCGGCCAGAAAAAAACGACAGTGTTACCCCTTATGTTTTTTTCAAATCGGCCAGAAAAAAACGACAGTGTTGCCCCTTATGTTTTTTTCAAAACGGCCAGAAAAAAACGACAGTGTTACCCCTTATGTTTTTTTCAAAACGGTCAGAAAAAAACGACAGTGTTACCCCTTATGTTTTTTTCAAAACGGTCAGAAAAAAACGACAGTGTTACCCCTTATGTTTTTTTCAAAACGGTCAGAAAAAAACGACAGTGTTACCCCTTATGTTTTTTTCAAAACGGCCAGAAAAAAACGACAGTGTTACCCCTTATGTTTTTTTCAAAACGGCCAGAAAAAAATGACAGTGTTACCCCTTGTTTTTTTCAAAACGGCCAGAAAAAAACGACAGTGTTACCCCTTATGTTTTTCAAAACGGCCAGAAAAAAACGACAGCGTTACCCCTTACGTTCTTTTGAAAAAGGCCAGAAAAAAACGACAGTGTTACCCCTTATGTTTTTTTCAAAACGGCCAGAAAAAAACGACAGTGTTACCCCTTGTTTTTTTCAAAACGGCCAGAAAAAAACGACAGTGTTACCCCTTATGTTTTTTTCAAAACGGCCAGAAAAAAACGACAGTGTTACCCCTTATGTTTTTTTCAAAACGGCCAGAAAAAAACGACAGTGTTACCCCTTATGTTTTTTTCAAAACGGCCAGAAAAAAACGACAGTGTTACCCCTTACGTTTTTTTCAAAACGGCCAGAAAAAAACGACAGTGTTACCCCTTATGTTTTTTTCAAAACGGCCAGAAAAAAACTACAGTGTTGCCCCTTATGTTTTTTTCAAAACGGCCAGAAAAAACGACAGTACCCCTTGTGTTTTTTTCAAAACGGCCAGAAAAAAACGACAGTGTTACCCCTTATGTTTTTTTCAAAAGGGCAAGAAAAAAACGACAGTGTTACCCCTCACGTTTTTTTCAATATGACTGTGCTACCCCTGGGGATTGAACACGCAACCTGTCGCTTTCAAGGCAACTGCTCTACCTCCTGAGCAAAGCCAACCCTAACCTTTCATTTCAAATTGACATATAAATAGACCGTGTTACCCCTCATTTTTTTTAAAACGTCAGTGTTACCCCTTACGTTTTTTTAAAAAAATGCCAGAAAAAAACTACAGTGTTACCCCTTATGTTTTTTTTCAAAACGACAGTGTTACCCCTTACGTTTTGTTGTTTTTTTCAAAACGTGCTGTTTTTTTCAAAACGGCCAGAAAAAAACGACAGTGTTACCCCTTGTGTTTTTTTCAAAACGGCCAGAAAAAACGACAGTGTTACCCCTTGTGTTTTTTTCAAAACGGCCAGAAAAAAACGACAGTGTTACGCCTTATGTTTTTTTCAAAACGGCCAGAAAAAAACGACAGTGTTACCCCTTACGTTTTTTTCAATATGACTGTGCTACCCCTGGGGATTGAACATGCAACCTGTCGCTTTCAAGGCAACTGCTCTACCTCCTGAGCAAAGCCAACCCTTTCCTTTCATTTCAAATTGACATATAAATAGACAGTGTTACCCCTCATTTTTTTTAAAACGACAGTGTTACCCCTTACGTTTTTTACATAAAGACTGTGCCACCCCTGGGGATTGAACACGCAACCTGTCGCTTAGAAGACAACTGCTCTACCTCCTGAGCTATGCCAACCCTCACCTTTCATTTCAAATTGACATATAGATACAGTGTTACCCCTCATTTTTTTTAAAACGACAGTGTTACCCCTTGTGTTTTTTTCAAAACGGCCAGAAAAAAACGACATTGTTACCCTTTATGTTTTTTTCAAAACGGCCAGAAAAAAACGACAGTGTTACCCCTTATGTTTTTTTCAAAACGGCCAGAAAAAAACGACAGTGTTACCCCTTATGTTTTTTTCAAAACGGCCAGTAAAAAACTACAGTGTTACCCCTTATGTTTTTTTAAAACGTCCAAAAAAAAACGACAGTGTTACCCCTTATGTTTTTTTCAAAACGGCCAGAAAAAAACGACAGTGTTACCCCTTATGTTTTTTTCAAAACGGCCAGAAAAAAACAACAGTGTTACCCCTTATGTTTTTTTCAAAACGGCCAGAAAAAAACGACAGTGTCACCCCTGACGTTTTTTTCAAAACAGCCAGAAAAAAATGAGTGTTACCCCTTACGTTTTTTTCAAAAAGGCCAGAAAAAAACGACAGTGTTACCCCTTATGTTTTTTTCAAAACAGCCAGAAAAAAACAACAGTGTTACCCCTTACGTTTTTTTCAAAAAGGCCAGAAAAAAACGACAGTGTTACCCCTTATGTTTTTTTCAAAACGGCCAGAAAAAAACGACAGTGTTACCCCTTATGTTTTTTTCAAAACGGCCAGAAAAAAACAACAGTGTTACCCCTTATGTTTTTTTCAAAACGTCCAGAAAAAAATGACAGTGTTACCCCTTACGTTTTTGTTCAAAAAGGCCAGAAAAAAACGACAGTGTTACCCCTCATGTTTTTTTCAAAACAGCCAGAAAAAAACGACAGTGTTACCCCTTACCTTTTTTTCAAAAAGGCCAGAAAAAAACGACAGTGTTACCCCTTATGTTTTTTTCAAAACGGCCAGAAAAAAACCACAGTGTTACCCCTTATGTTTTTTTCAAAACGGCCAGAAGAAAACAACAGTGTTACCCCTTATGTTTTTTTCAAAACGACAGTGTTACCCCTTGTTTTTTTCAAAACGGCCAGAAAAAAACCAGTGTTACCCCTTATGTTTTTTTCAAAAAACCAGTGTTACCCCTTATGTTTTTTTCAAAACGGCCAGAAAAAAACAACAGTGTTACCCCTTATGTTTTTTCAAAACGGCCAGAAAAAAACGAGTGTTACCCCTTATGTCTTTTTCAAAACGGCCAAAAAAAACCGACAGTGTTACCCCCTATGTTTTTTTCAAAATGGCCAGAAAAAAACGACAGTGTTACCCCTTATGTTTTTTTCAAAACGGCACGAAAAAAACCACAGTGTTACCCCGTATGTTTTTTTCAAAACGGCCAGAAAAAAAACCAGTGTTACCCCTTATGTTTTTTTCAAAACGGCCAGAAAAAAACGACAGTGTTACCCCTTATGTTTTTTTCAAAACGGCCAGAAAAAAACCACGGTGTTACCCCTTATGTTTTTTTCAAAACGGCCAGAAGAAAACAACAGTGTTACCCCTTATGTTTTTTTCAAAACGGCCAGAAAACAACGACAGTGTTACCCCTTATGTTTTTTTCAAAACGGCCAGAAAAAAACGACTGTGTTACCCCTTGTTTTTTTTCATGACGACCAATAAAAAACGACAGTGTTACACCTTATGTTTTTTTTCATGACGACCAATAAAAAACAACAGTGTTACCCCTTATGTTTTTTTTCATGAAGACCAATAAAAAACAACAGTGTTACCCCTTATGTTTTTTTTCATGACGACCAATAAAAAACAACAGTGTTACCCCTTATGTTTTTTTTTCATGACGACCAATAAAAAACAACAGTGTTACCCCTTATGTTTTTTTTCATGAAGACCAATAAAAAATAACAGTGTTACCCCTTATGTTTTTTTACATGACGACCAATAAATATCAACAGTGTTACCCCTTGTTTTTTTCATGACGACCAATAAAAAACAACAGTTATACCCCTTATGTTTTTTTTCATGACGACCAATAAAAAACAACATTGTTACCCCTTGTTTTTTTTCATGAAGACCAATAAAAAACAACAGTGTTACCCCTTATGTTTCTTTTCATGACGACCAATAAAAAACAACAGTGTTACCCTTTATGTTTTTTTTCATGAAGACCAATAAAAAACAACAGTGTTACCCCTTATGTTTTTTTTCATGACGACCAATAAAAAACAAGTGTTACCCCTTATGTTTTTTTTCTTGACGACCAATAAAAAACAGTGTTACCCCTTGTTTTTTTTCTTGACGACCAATAAAAAACAGTGTTACAGCTTATGTTTATTTTCATGACGACCAATAAAAAACAACAGTGTTACCCCTTACGTTTTTTTACATGACGACCAATAAAAAACAAGTGTTACCCCTTATGTTTTTTTTCTTGACGACCAATAAAAAACAACAGTATTACCCCTTGTTTTTTTTCATGACGACCAATAAAAAACAACAGTGTTACCCCTTGTTTCTTTTCATGACGAACAATAAAAAAACAGTGTTATACCTTATGTTTTTTTTCATGACGACCAATCAAAAACAACAGTGTTACCCCTTATGTTTTTTTTCATGAAGACCAATAAATAACAACAGTGTTACCCCTTATGTTTTTTTTAATGACGACCAATAAAAAACAGTGTTACACCTTATGGTTTTTTTCATGACGACCAATAAAAAACAACAGTGTTACCCCTTATGTTTTTTTACATGACGACCAATAAAAAATAACAGTGTCGCTTTCAAGGCAACTGCTCTACCTCCTGAGCAAAGCCAACCCTTACCTTTCATTTCAAATTGACATATAAATAGACAGTGTTACCCCTCATTTTTTTTAAAACGACAGTGTTACCCCTTACGATTTTTAAAAAATGCCAGAAAAAAACGAGTGTTACCCCTTACGTTTTTTTCAAAACGACAGTGTTACCCCTTACGTTTTTTTCAAAACGACAGCGTTACCCCTTACGTTTTTTTCAAAACGACAGCGTTACCCCTTACGTTTTTTTCAAAACGGCCAGAAAAAAACGACAGTGTTACCCCTTACGTTTTTTACAAAAAGACTGTGCCACCCCTGGGGATTGAACACGCAACCTGTCGCTCAAAAGACAACTGCTCTACCTCCTGAGCTAAGCCAACCCTCACCTTTCATTTCAAATTGACATAGCCATAAACAGTGCCCCTCATTTTTTTTAAAACGACAGTGTTACCCCTTATGTTTTTTTCAAAACGGCCAGAAAAAAACGACAGTGTTACCCCTTATGTTTTTTTCAAAACGGCCAGAAAAAAACGACAGTGTTACCCCTTATGTTTTTTTCAAAACGGCCAGTAAAAAACTAGTGTTACCCCTTATGTTTTTTTCAAAACGGCCAGAAAAAAACGACAGTGTTACCCCTTATGTTTTTTTCAAAACGGCCAGAAAAAAACTAGTGTTACCCCTTATGTTATTTTCAAAACGGCCAGAAAAAAACAAGTGTTACCCCTTATGTTTTTTTCAAAACAGCCAGAAAAAAACGACAGTGTTACCCCTTACGTTTTTTTCAAAAAGGCCAGAAAAAAACGACAGTGTTACCCCTTATGTTTTTTTCAAAACGGCCAGAAAAAAACGACAGTGTTACCCCTTATGTTTTTTTCAAAACGGCCAGAAAAAAACGAGTGTTACCCCTTATGTTTTTTTCAAAACGGCCAGAAGAAAACAACAGTGTTACCCCTTATGTTTTTTTCAAAACGGCCAGAAAAAAACGACAGTGTTACCCCTTGTGTTTTTTTCAAAACGGCAGTTTTACCCCTTAGGTTTTTTCAAAACGGCCAGAAAAAAACGAGTGTTAACCCTTATGTCTTTTTCAAAAATGCCAAAAAAACCCGACAGTGTTACCCCCTATGTTTTTTTCAAAATGGCCAGAAAAAAACAACAGTGTTACCCCTTATGTTTTTTTCAAAACGGCCAGAAAAAAAACAGTGTTACCCCTTATGTTTTTTTCAAAACGGCCAGAAAAAAACGACAGTGTTACCCCTTATGTTTTTTTCAAAACGGCCAGAAAACAACGACAGTGTTACCCCTTATGTTTTTTTCAAAACGGCCAGAAAAAAACGACAGTGTTACCCCTTGTTTTTTTTCATGACGACCAATAAAAAACGACAGTGTTACCCCTTATGTTTTTTTTCATGAAGACCAATAAAAAACAAGTGTTACCCCTCATGTTTTTTTTCATGAAGACCAATAAAAAACAAGTGTTACCCCTCATGTTTTTTTTTCATGACCGCTGATAAAAAACGACAGTGTTACCCCTTATGTTTTTTTCATGACGACCAATAAAAAACAACAGTGTTACACCTTATGTTTTTTTTCATGACGACCAATAAAAAACAACAGTGTTACCCCTTATGTTTTTTTTCATGAAGACCCATGAAAAAAAACATGGGGGGGCAACACCTGTTGTTTTTTATTGGTCGTCATGAAAAAAAACATGAAATGAAAAAAAAATGGATGTTGCGCAGCATTTATTATGACGTCTTAATAGACTCTCTCTCAGCACCCCCCCCCCTCGGACTGATTTCCCGCGTCCCAAGCGGCTCATCCGTGCGGGATCTATGGCTGTTCAATGGGACTCAGCTCCCAGTTCCTCTAACGGTCTTCGATTTAAGGAAAAATCATTTATTTTTAATAACAATACAGAAAATTCTGGAAAAAAGTTGTTGTTGAAATCATTGTACACTGAACAAGGTGAAATCATGAAATTAATCCAACGTGTGTTTAACAAACACTACATGTAGCTTATACACCGAAGGGTTATGGCGTGTGTTGGAGAATTGAACGCTTTATTTTCGTACAAAGTTTCAGGACTCGATTTCTTTCTCAAGGATTTTCCTTGTTTCCTGGTTTACGTTTCAAACACTAGTCCTTTCTCTCAATTTTCTATGATCAGAATTCAAACTTACTCAGGAAAAAAAAAAAAGAATTATGAAGATGAGATGGAGACGAAGCCTCTATTGTGCTATTTATTCAGTGAACCCCCGAACTTTAAGTGTAAATTGATCCTCTGCTGAACACCGAGAACATTCAGTGAACCCACTGAGTCGTTATTAACCAAAGGCCACTTGCTAATTTTTAGTAGGACACATTATTGTACACACTATTTCATAGTGATGAAAGTAAAGTCCCCCACCTTCCCTTAGAATTTTTGCAATAGAGACATACTGACAGGACTTGAACTCCAGGGCCTAGAGTCGTGTGCTCTCTCCGCTGCACCACGGAGTCACAGGCCTGGGTATAGTTAAAAGTTATGCTTGACTGTATGAATAACTTATACTTGACTGTATGAATAACGTAGTGGTCTCCACTTTGTAGTGGAGACCACCCAAAGTAGGGCTTTTACATGATTTGATGTCATAGATAGGTTACATATGACATTAATCTTCGGACTTCACTCTGTCACTCATTCAATCGTGGTCTGAATGATGTTTGTCACTCAGACCACATGACAACGCTCAAGCCGAATGATCGAGGTCTCGAGCGCTGCCATCCAAGAGCACTCACCGCTGCAGCGTCGAGACACTACTAAGTGGCCGGAGGTTATGGTAGTTGACTTAAAACTTACATGACATTGTTCGGCTTCTAACTCTACATCAAGCTCCAGTGAAGATCTATCGTGGCAGGACTCCAGGGGTCGCTATAAACAGCTCTATCTGCTGCACCCTTGTGACATCATGATTTGATGTAACATCACACAATGTTGTTAGATTTACAAAAAACGTTCATAAAAAACAAAAATACAAAGCATTTTCAAAGTTGCGCCCAAGCTTAACGGCTAAAAAGAACCATAGGGCCTATGAGCCCTTCATAATGGGTTCTGATTGGTTGAGGGTTAGGGTTATAGTTATCGGTAGAACTGTTTAACAAGAGATAGACTGTGTTCTCTTCGTCGACTGAATATGAGAGGTGGGATGGAGTCTGATGGGCACAGGAATAAACAGCAACACTCAAGTCACTGCCCATATAGTCGATCAAAATGTATAGCATTTTATTTGAATTTACTGAATGACGACGACAGGGAATGGCCGATAATGATAATGATAACGCCGTATGAATAATTGCCTGATAATTAGATGTTTGACGAGTAAAAAAATGTTTAAAATTAAAAATCCTATAAAAAAATAAATATGAATCAACTTTAAAACAAGTTGCTCGACTTAAACTTGCAATGTGCATAATTTATAAAGGCCTGCTTGAAAACCAAAAAAAAATCGAACTAAACGCCTGCTTTTACTTGTAAACACGGAAGGAATCCATCTTTCACTTTCAACAACCAATGATTACAAACTAAGTGTTTCATTGATTTTTTTGGGTACCATTTTGGACCTTTGGATGACAGCAAAATCAGTGGACGACATGGAGCTAAGAGAAGGAAGGAGCAGTGCTTAGCCTGTCCGCCCCTAGCAGCTCCGGTCTGCTAGTGCGGCGGTGGCTGGCAGCAGTCGGCGCGAGGTCCACCAAGACCTACACCGTGTGGGCCAGTCGACCCAAGCCCTCGTCCTCGGTGATCAACTGGGCGGCACAGGTGGATTCCTGGGGGAGGAAAGGAAAAGGGTGAGGGACTGCCTGCATATCGGTGACTTTTAATTTGTCGCTTTTCATTAGAGCCGTGCAACATGCAGTCATGGGGACACAAGACGTACGCTACTAACGAAATGGAAAGAGTTGCAAGGACAGTGCGCAACTTACATCGGAAAGCAAAATAACATTCTAAGTAAAGTAGAGGAAGCATGGATGAGCTTGCAACAAAATGCTCACTTGATGCTAATGTAATAATAATAATAATACATTTAATTTAGAGGCGCCTTTCAAAACACCCAAGGTCACCTTACAGAGCATATAGTCATCATACATTTTTTAAAAAACAAAAAATAAATAAATAAATAAGTAGTAATAATAAATGTAGTCTCATGCGGGGCGAAAAAAACACCATAATTGTTTTCCCTCTAGATACGTTAGCCCTTATCAAGCAGTTCTAGATGGTTAGTGTCCAGTCAGTGTGACGAAGCAAACCATAGCAGCCTCAGACCCAGCCAGATGGATGGAGATAGTGGAATCTAATAGAACGGTGTTAACCTGCATTATGTAGGCTGATTATTATCAGCAGCCTCTCTAGTGACTTGAGTTGTGGCTTCACCATTTTCAGATGACTGTTAATGTCAAAAGGTTTATCAGAACAAATGAAAATGCTTTATCGTAAACAACTCACTGTATGGATCGACTTGTAGATCGGCGTATTATTCTTGAAAACTTTTTAGTTCTGAAATTGTAGATTCTTGTTTAATAGAGTTATTAGCTCTAGTGGAAAAGTTACATAGTGCAGGTTTAACCATTTCAATATTTGGGCGCACTGACTACAAATCCTGAGCCCTGTGATTATTAATGACTATTTCTATATCAGATCATTGTAAATATCAACAGGAGCTTCTGGGGTATGGGGCAACAATTATGATTAGGTATTTGGTTAGGCTCTGACACTCCCCACTATATGTTTAAGTCCTTATCAAGCCACGACTAAAGTTAAGTTGCTATTTGCTGAAATGTACTATAGTTTGAGTTTTAACTGGGTTGTTCAAATAATAGTTTGACGACTTCTGTTGCAAATTCTGGATTTGGGGGGAAGGGGTGTTATTGGAATTTAATTATGATTATCCGACACGCCCAGTGCCTCCATGCCATTGGTTAGCCGTGCATCTCATGCCAATGACTTCATTTTTAATAGGTGTGGGTTTTAAAATTTCATTTGGATGGGTCTGGAGTAGGCAGTGTCGTTTCTACATGTAAAAAACAGGTGGGGCTAGGCTAACATTTTTTAATCTTTTAAATGACGAATCAGTGTTCGTGACGAAACCCGTTTATTTTCACAGTTGTGGCGATCTTTGTAGACGTTGACTCCCGGCCTGCTCCCGGCTATCCTGCACAACACAGGACTGTATGTAAATAATCTAGTACAACATCTGAGCTGTGAAGGGCATTCATACTCTAGTGTCAAAACTGCCGAAATCATTCAACAAAAATGGTAGACCCCTTCACTTTTGTAAGTGTTTCTACTGGCTTTTCAGGGATACAGACATCCATCCAAAAAAAATGATGGGGTTCTAGTTTTGTTTGAAATTCATTTTTGGAAAAGTTACAGCCCTAATATATTACAAATAAAAATGGTAATTTTCCTAAAAAGCTAAAGTATATCAAAATAGAGATTGAGCTTCCTTCTTTTATCTTACTAAGTCAAGTGTCCCACGATGCTGTTTGTAGCCCTGTCTTGGTGTTTCCCATTCTCTATTCAGCCCTGGGGCCATCACAACCATTACCGTAAGTCCACACCAGGAGCGACCAAAGCGTCAGACGCTTTGGTCGCTCACAAAGTTTCTCTGCGAATATTTCTGTTCGCTTTGGTCGCTCAAGTCGCTCATGACGTACAATTCAATTATGCAGACGGATTTAAAAGGAGCCATCTGCTTTTAGCACAGACAGCCATATCAAAGAGTTAACTCCCATACACTTTGGCCATATTGCCGAGACGGTTTTGCTTGTTGGATAAAGTGCTTCGACAACAGTGATTCCCCCGAATATAAAAAAACTCCTAAAATGTAGGCTAATTACAACCGAGAACAAAAAACCCTGCGTGCTGTAGTAGGCTAGTTAAAATATGTTTCACTGATCTCCATCTGCACTCATTCGTCGCACTCAAAACAAATCGACATTGGCGCACATGGCTAATTTGCATACGTGCACAGGACTGGTTGGCTCCGCAAAGCAAATAATGGAACATATCTATCTATCAACGCGTGTCTATTTTTAATGTGATGTATTGTGTGTATGTCCAGTCAGACTTGTTCTGTGTGGTCTTGTAGGCTACTGTCCTGTGTGGGCCGAACCACCTAAATGGATTCCCGACGATTTGTGTCGTTTGGTATCAATAAAGACTTGACTAGGCTATCTATCTAGACTATTTAATTAAGAATTATTCACCTCAGGCTCCGTGAATAGTGGGGAATAGAGGGATAAAAGACAAGAGATATATTGTCATTTATCCCTTGTCTTGTCGATTAGTTTGTTTGTGTGACGATTTCCAAACCTTTTTGGGTTTTGTTTAAAGCATGCTACACGCGATTGGTTGGTTAGATTGGTGGCATGGAAAGCAAATGAAAATGATTCCCGCTTAAATACGAACGTTCTAGATGTATAAATACTCCCGCTTATCATCACTTGGTATCCAAACCACTATGGCGTTTCGATCTCTGAACTGAAAAAGGGTTGGGTCGTACAACACCGGGTGCCCAGTTACAGCCGCGATTAATACTTCAGCCGACATTTTGTTCAGCTAGTGAATAAAGGTAGGTAGGAACCAAAGTGCCTGCCGGTGTTCCCTGGGATCCACGCAAGCGAAGAGCGTCTACATTCCGATTGGCTGTCAGTGTTTGGCCGCTGAGGCGCGTCATAGTCATTTGCATAAAGTTAAAACGTTTTCAACTTCTTTTTGACGCTCTGGTCGCTCAACTTTGGCCGCTGGTAGCGTTGGTCGCTCTTGCCCATAGAAAGTGAATGACTTCCGGCGATTTGGTCGCTCAATTCGCTTCTGGTGTGGACGTACTTTAACACTATTCAGTATGCTGGGCTTTTTGTTTTTTAACTAAGGGACTGTTCTCCATGTATCAGTTATATATATTAAATTAATAAAGTACATTAGTGCAGCTTTTAATCTTTTATTGCTGACATCAAAACATTGCAAGAATGAAAGTATAGTTTTTAAAAGTTTTTAAACTTTAAACTAAGCTTCCCGTAAACCTCAGAATAAAATGATACTACTGCAAACAGCTGTAAGAGCTACTATAAAACCCAATATCATTTCACCATGGAGTACACCTCCCATAGGCCTAAGCAGTGTCCTGGAGGAGAAATCAAAGAAAATAGCTGTGAAAGAAAAGATTCAGAATGGCCTGTCTTGGTTTAAAGCCCACTCGCCACCACTACAAGGCGCAGGCCAGCAGTGGGAACATATAAGACTGGGAAAACATAAATAGACTGAAGAGCACAAGACATAAGGCGTTTTACCTTTAATTTTTCCTCCAGACTAAGGGTCTCAAATCTGTGCTCCAATAGATGATCTACCTACCACATTCTTGTTGTGTGCCTCCGGCATGTTTGTTAGCAAAGTTATCCTTCTCCTTCGAGCGGCACGTGAGGTGAGGTGGGAGGTCACACGAGTCATGACTCATCACTTGCCTCACCCTACAGCCAATGAACTGTGAAAAACCAAATGACGCTGTAGTGGAACGAACCATATATGTCCATTGTGGTCCCGGTGGGGCTAGCCCCACCAGGACGTAAAATAATCTCCGTCCACTTCAAGAGAGAAACACTCTGAGCATGCGCATTTCAATGTTTCAAGTCCAATGGAGTGGCGAAGTCACGCCCCTTCCGTTAGAGCGCATGGGACCTATGAGATCGAAAAATATGAATGGGTGTCAATGGAGAGAAAATAATTATTTTCTGGTCCCAGTCTTTATATGCCCAGGATTACACATATGTTGTTTGTGGATTTAAATGATAATTTTTCATGCAAAGAAAACAAATTTTTTTCCTGAAGAAGTTGGATAATTTTAGGTTTTATGAGAGGCCGCTTTGTGAACTACAGCTCTTCGCTGCACTCGACGCATATGATACACGTCATCACACCCGCACTTGGAACTCGGCACAGAGATGGCACATAACTAAAACTCTCCACATGCCCCAAATTATAGTGGTTTTCACCTCTTTCTATGCTTTTATCCTCGCCTTGAAAAAAAGTGGTGAAGTGGAGCAGAGAGATCGCCATCTCTGTGCCGAGTTCCAAGTGCGGGTGTGGTGACGTATATCATATGCGTCGAGGGCAGCGAAGAGCTGTAGTTCAAGAAGCGGCCTCAAATAAAACCTAAAATGATCAAACTTCTTCACGAAAATGTTTAGTTTTCTTTGCATGAAAAATTATCATTTAAATCCACAAACAACATATGTGTAATCCAGGGCATATAAAGACTGGGACCAGAAAATAATTATTTTCTCTCCATTGACACCCATTCATATTTTTCGATCTCATAGGTCCCATGAGCTCTACCGGAAGGGGCGGGACTTCGCCACTCCATACACATTGCATTGGGCTGTCAGAGCATGGGCTAGAGCCCCTTGCCCCTCCAGAGGAACTCAGCCGGAAGAGGCAAGCCAGGGTCGACTAAAAATTAAATAAAAGCGCCGAACTTTTTATTTTCTAGTACTTTCCGGGGAGATATTTTTTTTAATACATATATATATATATATATATATATATATATATATATATATATATATATATATACATATATATATATATATATACATATACATATATATATACATAAATATATATATATATACATATACATATACATATATATATATATATATATATATATATATATATATATATATATATATATATATATATAAATTAATTTATTTTTTCTTTTTCTTTTATTTTTTTCTTGTGAGAGTAGGTGGGGCCGAGCCCCACTTGCCCCTAATGACCACCAGTCGCCGCACTGGCTCTTGGACAGAGAGCAAGGACACGGGACACGCATTGCCAGACATGGACCTATAGAGATGCAGCATGCTCTTTGCAGGTGGGTATGTACCACTAGCCTATCTATCTGGTGATCGCGTGATATCTGGTGACTATCATTTTACCGGTTCAAACCGGCTCTTAAATCATATTTTCGAATCATTTGGGCGATGGGGGGGATTCAATTTTTTTTTTTTATCTATGTTTTTTTTGGCAACTTCTGCAGTAACAGGTGCTAAAGACTTTTGCTACAATAATACCTTCATACCTTTCTCCCTCAGTCCATGCATGACTTTCTGTCCTTAAGCTCAGAAGCGTTTTTTGTACGTCTCCATGTGGATGCCACCCCCTTTCCCATTCAGATGTCATTTTTGAGACGATTTTCTTTCATTGTTTAGAAGGGTGACCCTTGCCCTTGCCATTGCCCTGGTTATCTTTTCTCTTTTGTATCTGTTCGAGGCCTTGTAAGATTTCATTCAAATATCAGTGAAACTGTGACATACTGGCTTGGCTACCAACGTTTTTAAACATTCGTTTTAGGCTGCCTTTATAACCTGCATTATTAATGCAAGCATATATTAACCAGCAAAGTGAAAGTTTTTATAATACATTGTTATTTGGCGCCTATTTGTGTCTAATTTATCTATTGTGTCCAGGCTCGGACTGGTAATCTGTGATACCGGGCATTTGCCAGAAGGGCCGGTCCACATTTCAGCGTGCGAGGGCCGGCCCTCCTTCAATCATACCGGCCCCAATACTGATTATACGACCGCCTTACTTACCTGACAATACGGATAACTCAAAGAGCCCAAGAAAGAACCTAACGACAAATTGTTGCAATGGTGCATCCAGTATATATAGCGCTTCCTTGTCATGCACATCTATGTGACGGTTCCTATATGGTATAATTTTCTATTTCTTCAAACTGTAAAATCCTGTTTCTTCAAACTGTACAATCATTGCAACAAACTAAATTAAAATGCTAACTAAAATGCTTTCTTTAAACTAAACTACGATTTTCTTCTTATATTTGGCGAATTTATGTTCGAATATTTTGCAAAAATATGTTGCGGTGCACGATGGGATTATACATCTAACAGCGAACGTTAACGGTCCATGGATGCTGCGGATGTTGCTTTGCTTATATTTTAATTTCAGTGGATGGGCTAAAAATCATGGAAGGAGTTGGCAAAAAGAAGAAAGGGGGAGCGGAGAAGATTCGGGACAAAAGGCAGAAATCTCTACAAGCTGAGGCGTCTGGATGTTTTAAAATAGATCGCTTGTTTGCTGTGGCCAGTGCTTCAACCGTTGCTGCTAGTGCCCCCGACGTCCCTGCTAGTGCCCCCGACGTCCCTGCTGCTACAACCTAACATAATCCATTGCTTGCTAGCCTAGCAGGACTGTCCGGGTATGTTAAACCGTGTGGATTAATGTGGAATAATTGCAACTTGCAAGAAGCCCCGCGATCAAGACAGCGTCAAGGTAGGCCGTTTGGTTTTTAATTGTGCCCACCGCGACATGTTGAATTCGGCTCACAGGTCTTTCTTAAAGGGGTAGTTCGGAATTTTGGACATAGGGTGATTCCGAAGTGAGCATTGGTATTCTATATCACTGGAGACAGTTTTCAACACATTTCATTTGTATAATTCCTTCGTTCACTGTACTCTGCGTTTGTAGCAATGACAGCAGCAGGTAACCTAGGTTTCAGCCCGCCGCTGCCGTAGCCTACGTACAGGAATATAAACACTGCTGCTGAGACCCCGCAATTCCCTCAAAATGCAATGCAATGCAAGGTTGGTTTTATTTCTAACATTATTCTATAAATAGACATTTAGATTTATAGTCTGTCGTTATAATTGATTTACCTCGGGTGTACTGTGGAGTGGGTAAGACTGTTTTTAATAGCAGGCTAGCATTGCCCGTTGACGTGCGCTAGCCTAGCACGAGCGAACTCTGCAACTAGAAGGACTGAATGAAATGTGTTAAACTGTCTCCGATGATAAAGAACACCAAGGCTGACTTCGGAATCAGGCCCTATGTCCAAAATTCCGAACTACCCCTTTAAGTAGGTTCGGCTCATTTGCGCTAAAGGGGGGGGGGGGGTCGGTCGGTCGGTCCATAAGGGGCCGGTGTAGATGGAAAAATGCCAGGGCCGAAAATCGTTCCCAGTCCGACCCTGATTGTGTCTAATTTGTGTCTAATTTATCTATTGTCTAATTTATCTATTGTGTGTCTAAGTGTCTAATTTATGTATTGTCTAATTTATCTATTGTCTTTAGATGTTTCATGCTTAGAGGTCAACTGCAACAAGCATACTGTACATGTATTGACAGACACAGGTACTTGGGGAGAGCCAGAGAGTGACAGCTGTAACTGGAGTGCGGTTTGACTACAGCATTCATTCATTCACTGCATGTAGACCGCCCACCCCTTCCTCAAGTTCATTAATTGACTCTGTTGCTGTTAAGTGCTTTTGGATATGTGCTTCTGGTCCTCGTGTACGATATCAAACCCCCCGATGTGTCATGTCTCCTCCCTGATCCAGGCCCCCCCAGAGGCCCTGGCCCGGAGTGTGTTGGCTGAAGTCCCCACGCAGGTGGTGGGCTTTTTCACGTCGGCCTGAACCCACCGACAACAACGGGAGCACCAACCCCACGCTGGCTCCCGTGCGGACGGTCTAATTTTGCATGATGAGGGAGTTAGTGGAGTAAAAATCGGCGGTGCAACAGGTGCAGCTGCCCGGGGCCCAGACGGCGTCAGGGGCCCATGGAGGAAGAAAAAAAAGTATTGTTCAGGCCAATGATGTAAACAATGTTTTGTTATATTCTAAGGCTTTTGTTGTTTCAGTGCCGTTACTTTGCGTTCTGTGTCATGATTTGTGTCTCAGGAATGTTATATTAATCACAATCCAGGAGACTCATGACATGGTATAATTTCCAAAGAAGGGAGTATCATTTCCAGAGAAGAGTAGCCCCAAAGCTTCATCAAGTCCATTGTTGTCCAAAATTCACTATCCACTCCTTAACCCTAATTCAACATCACGTTAATTCATTGTTGATCATGCATTTACAATTTTAACTAATGTGTATCTCCTGCATTATCTTTCATCGTTGACTGGATTATCATGTTATGAATTGACCCACCAGTTTATATGTAGGGTACATTGTCATTTTTTTTTTTCAGTTCAAGTTTAACTGAACTGTTCACAGTTTAACTAAACTGGTCACAGTTTAGTGTGTGCGTGTGTGTGAGATATAGATGACAGTATTTGTTCCTCTCTCCTTTCCAAACGGATGCTGACGCCTGTCGCTCTCTCTCCTCAGCCGGAGTTCGATGATCTCTGTTTTATAAATAAAGGTCTACTCAGAAACTAAACTTGTTGTATTCTGAATAGACGTCTAGTTGTATTAGTGGTTTTCTGAGTTTTCAACTCCTGTTATTTGCTGCTCCCATGATTAGCTGCAAATGACTCACTACATATTAAAAAGTAAAACGATGCACAGCTGCCTATTGTATTTGGATATAATAAAAGAAGGCAGTTGGCACACATAGAATAGTCCTAGTATAAAGCATTGTGTAGTATCTTTTCAAACAATTGCTATTTAAACCCGCGTAGGTAATAACGATTTATTTTTTTCCAATCGGCTTGCCGTAGAACTCGAAACCCAATGACAATTCAGGAAGCACTCCTGACAGGTTCGTTGGCGTTGGCCAACGATTGGCTTGAGTAAAAGGTTATGGGCGTTTCCGAATACCATCGACATTATCGACATTAGACTCTTTTCTTACCTTTACCTATCGCTTGTCAAGGACAGGAACACACTGCGTAAGTAGTTCATATGACGTTGAAAGACTAACTCTCTCATGGCTTTAACTCTTTTTAAGTTAGTGTTATATATTTATAGGCATATATAGGTCGATTTATTATGTCTTATTAGGATTGTGTAAAGTAAGTGTGTACGTGTGTGGGAGTTTGGATACATGATAAATAGCAACGTTAGATTAGAATAGGTAGCACTTCCTGACATGTGAAATGCTAAAGTAATAGGAGTTCTAAACATTTACTTTACAATGTCGCAAATTGAAATGACAGCTGTACTTTTGTTACAAGGGCTATGTAAATGGTGGTATTAAGGAAAACTTCGCACTGTTCACTTGTATGTGTTTTCTCTTGTGTTCCTCTTCCTCTTTTATGTTTGACCGACAGGGCATTTTGTGAATTCCAGACATAGTGGATACAACATAGTTACTGTTTCATTATTCTCTCACGTTTCTTTCTTTGTATCAGACACAATGGCATCCTCAACCCCTTTGACTGAGGCCAACACCACCTTTACCCTGGCGTTGTTCAAAAAGATCACGGAGGAAAACAAGTCTGGCAATGTCTTCTACTCTCCTCTCAGCATTTCTTCGGCCTTGGCCATGGTGCTGCTGGGTGCACGGGGGAACACCTCCACACAGATGTCAGAGGTATACACGCACGCACACGAGCAAGCACACGCGCACGCACACCTAATACGTGAAAGTATGTAGCATAATTAGTTTGGATGCACCATTTGAAGTGGATGTATTTGGGAAAATGATTTACACAATTAAATCATTTTACACAGTGAATGTATGGGTTTATTCCATAGGTTAAGTGTAATTAAGTTGGTAAAGGCATGTCGCAACATTCTTGTTGAGTAATAGTATACAGAAATATAAAAGTAAAGAAAAATAAATGAAATGATATGCATAATATTTCCCTTTTTAGGTTAGGACCATTCTTTTAGAAATCATTGTTTTAGAATACTATCAATGTGTTATCAAAGTGAACCAAAGTGTAACCTTCAGTGTTACCACTGAAGGTTATGTATCCTGCTCATGATCTCACCTGTCTCATGACCTGCCCTTTTTAAAAATCAACATGGTTGCAATCCTATTCAGCCTTTTTCAGTATGAATCATTGTAGGTTTATCTCACAGTCAGCACAATGCTGACTGTTCTGTGATCCCCCACTCCCTTTTCATATGTTATGTTACTATAGCAACAAAACACACACACACACACACACACACACACACACACACACACACACACACACACACACACACACACACACACACACACACACACACACACACACACACACACACACACACACACACACCAGATGTGTAATGCCAATAAACCAATAAACCTACTACAAACAGTAGTAGTTGTATTCCACAAAGACATTTGCCCATCCCTCTTTTCGCTCTTTCACAATATGTATGACTGTGTATGTTACGGTTTTCCGTAGGATTTAAGTTTTGCTGTTTATAGGGGATGCAAGCTCTTGGTGGTTAGTGAGGTCCCCCCCTTCACTGTAGGTAGCATGTTTAACAGCACATTAGAGTAGTATTCATGCAGTTAATTCAACTTGTTAACTAAGCTCAGGTGTCTTGCACAACCATGGGGTTAGACCTTGTTGTATGGATAAGTGTTCTCTTTCTAGTTGGTTGTTATCAAGAGCTTGCCTCTCCTTATCTTCCGTTGACGCTAGTAAAAGAAGCCATGTGTGCCTTAATGTAAATGTGTAAAAAAAGAGAAGATCGACTGACAGAGAAAGGTATGCAATGAGTGATGAATGCAAGGAGGGGCTTTGAGTCACCGGAGTCCTCCCGAGGAGTTGAATGCCGTAAAACCCAGTGACCTACTTTGGTCCTTAACCTGTCCACCAACATTGAGGGTTAAGCATGCCACGGCCTATTGACAGAGTTGTTTCTTTTTTTTTCATGTGTGCTTGCAAATACTCACTAGCAACCACACGCACGCACACAAACACACACACACACACACACACAAAAGCGGGCACACTGTTGAACTGCACAGCCATCCTCTTGACTTCAACTGTTTAATTGTATTTTGTCAATTTTTGCATGTTAATGCATGCTTATAAGCACACACACACACACACACACACACACACACACACACACACACACACACACACACACACACACACACACACACACACACACACACACACACACACACACACACACACACACACACACACACACACACACACACACCCCCCCCCCCCCCAGCCGTCCTCGTGACCACAAGTCCCTGCCGAACCCCCCCAGGTGCTCTGCTTCTCTGAGGCAGAGGGACCCCAGCAGCAGGCTCTTCCAGCACTGGCACAGATGCAGATGCAGCAGAGGGCGCCCACCACCTTTCTGCCACCGTTTCTGCTCAAGAGGATGGTACCAGGAGCCAAAACCTCAAACGGGGCCATTTTGGATTTTGTCGCTAGCTTAAGTTACACTAACAGGTGGCTGATCAGGGTCTTTTGGAGTCAACCAAAGCGTTATTATCCCCAGGGAAATAACATGGCTCCTTCTTCTCTTCCGTTGCACTGCTATGACGTTGTGCGCATGTCTTTTGAACGGGCTGCAGGTCAAGAGGCCAGAGAGCCAGTGGAGATTTTCTGGGATGTTATGAGATGCGATGGGATGCTGTGTAACATGAATGCTTCTTTACTAATGGGGTGCCTTCATTCCCAATGCGGGACTTGTTGAGTGTGTATGCTGTGTTTGACTGTTTCTTTCTTGCTGTTTCTGTAAGAAAAATACTGGAAGCGCCAATCGTTGTTATTGCTAGACCGATTGAGCTTGTGAAAACTTCAGACTCACCTCAGCTCTTCTCAATAATGTAACTTTACATATTTCTACAATTTCCCTCTCTGTCATTTTCCTCAAGTTTAGCAAATGTTTGACTCTGCCTTGCCTATGTGGGCTCTATCAAAGTACATGGCATTCTAGTCTGTTTTGTGTGAGCATTCGGGTGGTGGAACGCAGCTGTGCATCATCTTGCTGGTGGACAGGGGAAGCAGCAATCTCTCACGCAACCTCTCCTCTCTCAGACAGTGGTCTAAGACCACTGGTCTTACGTTGTGTTTCTCCCCCTCCCCTCCCCTCCCCACACACATACTCTGTACGATGTAGGCGCTGCAACATCAGAAGGGCGAAGAGGACATCAACGCCAGCTTCTGCAAACTACTGAGCGAGCTGAACAAGCCAGACGCGCTGTACTCCCTCAGTCTGGCCAACAGGCTGTATGGAGAGAAGACTTTCCAGTTTGTTCAGGTGAGGATTAAATATCAAAAATGCCGTTCTATTCTTCTTTTCTGTACAGTAATTCAAGGTATGGTAGGTAGGTATTATAGGTAGGATAGGTTTTTATTTTTTCTACTCAATTCTACTCGTAATTAGTTAACACTGGGTACACAGAACACAACTCAAAGACGATAAATGATCATATTTAATTGTTGCCTAGCACTAATTGCATCATTGATGAATGATCGCATGAATACGTTAATACAAATAAAAGGTGTCTCATCATCTCATCATGTGACTTTCCATACATGACCTGGACCTATTTATCCTCCATTTATAGGTATTATGTAATGTATTGTGATAAGCTACATGTGGGGGATTGGTTGAATGTTTCCAGGAGTTCCTGGATGAAACCAGGAAGTACTACCAGGCAGACCTTCAGTCTGTGGACTTCAAAGCCAAGGCAGAGGAGGCCAGGGTGGAGATAAACACCTGGGTGGAGAAACAGACACAAGGTGGGACACTAACACACATATGCAAACAAACACACATACATTGTGTATGTGTGCGAGTAGTACGTGTGTCTCTTATTGTGTTATCTTGAAGTCGCAATGTGTTTCAACTAGTTGGTATCTTAAAGCTACCCTGACAATGTTATCGATAGTTGTTTCAATAATGGTATTATCTTATACATGATATAAAATAAATTATTTAAATTCTGGCCAGCCTATACCTCTCTCTTGGTTTTCAAGGGTTAGGGTTAACCCTAACAATGAGTTTCCCATCCATTGAGTGGATAAAACCCTGTCATTGAGTTTTAGCATTCTGAACGTCCCCGTATACTCACTGAGAGGGGTTCATTCTTACACATTGCGACCTTACGCATTCAATTGGAAGTTTCCACCAAAATGCTGCATTTTCTTTCCTTCTTTTGATTCTTTTTCTTTGTTCACCTAGATAAAATCAAGGACCTGTTGGTACCTGGTGTGGTTGACTCGCTGACCAGGTTGGTGCTGGTCAACGCAATCTACTTCAAGGGAAAGTGGGACAAGCAGTTCAAGGAGGAAGCCACCAAGGAGACTGCCTTCAAACTGAACAAGGTAGCGCTGCAAGACCGGAGCCAAGGGTGGGCCAGTTCACCACTGCCATCTTGGCACTGACACCCACCACAACTCAACCTAATGGTTGCAGATTGCAGGCTATGACTTGCAACAGCCAGCCCTCCATGCCTGGGAAACGTTATAGTGTCCGGTTGGGATTTGAGTCAGAGATGTGGAACATTTGAGAGAAGTTTATATTTCCTTGAATAACAAGCTTCAGGTGTCCGTGAAAAGGGGGATAAATACGTTTGGTGAACAGAGAATTGATCTCCATACATCTAAGAAACATACAATTGCTGCTTTTTCTAACACGTGCTTGACACATTTTGTTAAAATATCACTCTCTTTTAATTCAGAGCTGTTTTCAAAATGGTCATCGTCTGCGTAAGAACCAGTCTTGCCACATACAGTACATGTATATGCTGAAAGAGAACCATAATGAATGGGAAGGACAGACCCTTACTTCCACACAAAGAGGAGCTGCAGCGTGACAGACGGGTGTGACCTCAACAGGGCTTGGCCCTGTTGAGGTGTTGCAACACAGAGCACACCCCCAAAATAATGTCTTGAGTCTGCTGATGCATCACATTCTTGAATGTATATGCTGAAAGAGAACCATAATGAATGGGAAGGACACACCCTTACTTCCACACAAAGAGGAGCTGCAGCGTGACAGACGGGTGTTGCAACACAGAGCACACCCCCAAAATAATGTCTTGAGTCTGCTGATGCATCACATTCTTGAATTATCAAATTCAAATCAGGCCAACAAACGTTCATCATCCTTGTGATTAGAAAGAGAAATACGGCAAGCCACACCTTAGATTCGATTTTATGGACTATAACCTTATCAATCAAAAGAGGAGCAGAAACTCCCTTGAATGGCAATGCAGGATGCAGGCTACCTTGATCGCATACTAGGGATCAAATTAGCAGAGGACAGTACACACATTTTGCTACTGTACTGATTTTCTTTGGTCCAACAACCCGACCATTTGCAATTTCTATATCAACATTTCCATTTCTTTCCACTTGTTTGTAGTTCATTCTATTTTTGTATTCCCATATGGGGGATGCAAGGCTTTCAAATAGCAGCTAAAATCCATTGAGGAAAAATCCATGAGCATGGCAATATGTGGTTTCTCTTAATACATATGCTGAATGCACATAATAAAAATTGATCCCAATTAGCATCATTATTAATATTATAAATAATAAATATATATTATGAATGCATAACCCTGCTTGTCTTTTGTTTTACCCTCAGAAAGACACTAAGAAGGTGAAGATGATGCACCACAAAGCAACTTTCCCACTTGCCTTCATCCCTGAGGCCAATTGCCAGGTAAGGTAAACGCATTGTACTATTCAAACCATCAGTGGTTATCAGCCGAATATTCAGTAAGTGTTTAACTAAATTAGTGGTGCACCAAGCTCATTCTTTATTATCTGTAACTAATGCAATCCTCTTTGTTTCAGAATAATTACAATGTCATACTTGGCACTGATTCCATACATTTTATTTAAATAAATAAATATATGTCAATGTATGATATCCAAGCATTTTTATATCTTACTAGTTTTCTATCTTGAGAAATTGCTATAAACAGTTTCCTTTGGGATTAATACCGTACTCTGAATGTGTTGGTAAAGATCCTGGAGCTGCCCTATGAAGGCAAAGAACTCAGCATGCTGATCTGCCTCCCTATGGAAATTGAGGACGGCACCACCGGCCTGGAGAAGGTAGGAACAGTGCAGAGAGGTACACGCAGTAAAAAGAAAGACCAGGGTTAAAGTGGCAGTGAACTGTAATGTCATCATTACCCGGAGAAACACATCTCACTTCCCCTTCCTCGTTGAACTGAGAGCCAATCATCTTTTTTTAGTTCATAGTGAATTCGAGCTAAAGCAGGTGGCTCACTTGCAATGGAATCAGACCCCACACGCCAACAGTCAAATCAACCACCGATTGTCTTCCTTCAGCTGGAAGCGATGCTGACCTACGAGACCTTCATGGAATGGACCCGACCAGAAATGATGGACCAGAGTGAAGTCAATGTGGGCCTGCCGCGATTCAAGATGACCCAGACCTACGACATGAAAGACCTGCTGGTCAGCATGGGCATGGTGGACGCCTTCGACCAGGGCCTCAGTGACTTCTCTGGTAGGGACCTCACAGCCGGATCGCGTGATCCAATTGTATTATATATCTTAAAAATACACTATTGGAAGGGACCGTATTACGTTCTTTAAGAAAAAAGAAGGGAATTACCAATTTGCTTGATACTATAAGCACTGTATGTATATATATAAATAAATAACTTATAAATGAATCCGTCAATAGACACATTTAACTGTATTAAAGTTGTGTAAAAAAACAAACAATTGAATAAACGGCTGCCACTGCCGAGGCTGCACCGCCTGAGCACACAGTCGTGAATGATAAACTCGTTCAGCGCCAGCGGTAGTGAAACACTCCCACAGCCCCCGTATCAAGTGTGCTAGAGAGCTCCACACCCCCTCAACACCTTCTCCTCTCCGATAGGCATGTCCTCGGCCAACGACCTGGTGCTGTCCAAGGTGGTCCACAAGGCCTTCGTGGAGGTCAACGAGGAGGGCACCGAGGCCGCCGCCGCCACCGCTGCCATCATGATGCTGCGATGCATCAGGATTATCCCCCAATTCGTCGCCGACCACCCCTTCCTCTTCTTCATCCGCCACAACCCCAGCAAGAGCATCCTGTTCGCCGGCCGCTACAGCTCACCTGAGTGATGGCTGAGGGTGGGGGGCGGGGGGGGTGGACACGTGTGTGTGTGTGTGTGTGTGTGTGCGTGTCTATGAGAGCCTCCAGTGTGAAGTGCATAGCGCTTGCCCACATCTATCAAGTGTTCACTTGTCTTTTAAACTGGAGGAGACCTGCCTTAATCAAACCGGGGTGGGGCTTCGAAACTTTTTTCGATGCACGTATATAATTTCCGTACATAATACATTTTTAGCATTATATAATAATTCCGGATATAATAATTTTTTTGCATTGAGGTCACTCATGTTGGTGGTATGCATTCACATACAGTCTACTGTTGGGTCAACGCTGAGTGGAACAATGGATTTACTGGTATGACACACTAGCCTTGCGCTGTATACCCCCGGTTTGTCACTCTCCAGCCTTAGGTCCCCCATATGTAGGCCCATTCTAAACCGCTTTAAGTCCTCCACATTAACTCCTTTACTGCAGTAGTAGTAGCTTGGTTGTATTTTTCTAATGACATAGTATGCCAGATATACACTTAATGATGAATTTTATTCAACCAAAGATGTCATTAACCGTGGAAAACATTTATTTAAGTGTGTGTAAATTTGTGTCTGGCTTATAGAGACTTTATAAAGACTAAACATGCTCAATGTTGGTGGTTGTAAATTGTTTCTTTGACCTTATCCCCTTACCATAATTAATGGTTAATAATTATTCTTTTAGGAGCCTTATGCCCTCAGAAATAAATAACAATATAAAAAACAGCAATTCTTTCATACACTCGAATATGATTTTTTTTTTTTACTAATAAGAACAACATGCTGTAACATTTTGTATTGACTAGTAAGTAAGTATGTATAATCATATGATCAGATTACGAAAAATAAATCAATATCTTATACTTGGAGAGAGCTACGAGAGCATGCCTGTATGATAATTGCGGATTTAGGACCAACCTGGCAAACTTTGACGTCACATAAAAACCCTACCTCATTTCCGTGTTCCAGTTTCAACCATCATGCGCTCGGAAGTCTGGCGTTCGAGGATTCAGGAACACCGAAACTAGAAGACACTCAGAACTTTATGAAAGTGTCTCTCCGTAATTGTAATGCCAATCATATCTTACAGTTTTTCGTCACAGGCACTACCCCTTATACAGCACTGACAGGGATCTAGCCAAGATGCACAAGTTTGGGTCAGGATGCTACGCCTACCAACAGGACAGAGGTAAACTAGATCCTAGGTGTGAGAGAGGACTCTTTGTAGGGCATGACAAGGGCAGTCCCGCCTTTCTAGATTACTACCCCAATAAAGGGAAAGTGCAAAAGCCCAGGCTGGTAAAGTTAGATACAAAGACAACCTGCGAGAACGGGGAGTTAGGGCTGGACCCCAAAATAGATGGTGAGGAGAGAGAGACACCACAACCCAGTGTCCTCAGCACAGACATACAGACTGGCGGTCCACAGTCACCAGAGGATGATGGCGAGAAGCACCCTAGGGTGACGCCACAGGCCTCAAGCAGTGGAAAATATCCCACCAGAGACCCCCAGGGTATCTGGGAGATTATACTCAGGGAGATGGTGACGAGGAGGAAAGTACACTCACTAGTATAGACTATTGCTACTGAGCAGTTTGTGGTGTGCCGCTGACCTTGAAAGAGGCCATGACATCAACTGAATCAGGAAAGTGGAAAAGAGCAATGGACGAGGAGATTGAGTCCTTAGAGGACAACCAGACCTTTACCATGACTACATTGCCAGAGGGCAGAAAGACAGTGGGAGGTAGGTGGGTATACTCGATTAAGGAGGAAAGTTATGGACATGACCAGTACAAGGCCAGGTTTGTGAAGGATATAGCCCAAGGGCAGGGATGGATTATGGCGAGACGTCTGATGGCTGCGTGAAGATGTCACAAGGGAAGTATGTTGGAAAGATCCTAAATCGTTTTGACATGCAGGAGTGTAGAACTAGGGAGACACCATGTGACCAAAAGATAAGACTATTCTGAGGATGCGCCTGAAATGGCTGATGTAAAGAAGTACAGAGAAGTTGTCGGCAGTCTCATCTACCTGTAAAAGACCTGACCTATGCTTTGTGGTAAGCAGACTATCACAGCATTTCGCTAACCCCACAGATGAGCACTTGTTACAGTGAAACATGTTTTGCGCTATCTCAGGGGTACTGTAGACAAACAGCTGTTTTAGAAAGAGCAGTGAGGGTCTAGGCCTTCGCACATACAGTGACGCAGACTGGGGGTCAGACGCCAGCGACAGGCGTAGTACAAGTGGTTATTGTGTGAGCATGAGTAAAGACAGCTCATTGGTCTCATGGAAAACTAAGAAGCAGCCCACAGTACCACTATCCACGTGCGAAGCCGAGTACATGGCTCTAGCTCTAACAATACAGGAGTGTATCTATTTGGAGCAACTGAAAGGTATAAGTGGCGAAACTACCGGGGTGGCAAGGGGTGGCAGCTGCCACCCCCCCAAAAAATGCTTGCCACCCCACTTGCCACCCAGGTTGTTAGAAGTGTCTCCAATATACATTTAGTGAATGGTATTATATTTTTTGCTACTGAAGCTGTTGATCTCATTGGTAACTTGTTTAAGTTTAAGAACTAAAATCTTTATGTCCCCCCTCCCCTGTAAAATGGTTGAGTCCATGAATCCTATTTGCTCTCTTCTCACCGTGCGCATCTGCCGCTTCATTCAAATGAAGACAGAAACGGTTTGAAAGCCAAAGAACTGGAGACAAGCCAACTGTACGCTTGCAGTGATGAAAAAAGGTACAGTACAGCTGAAACTTGAATCAAGAAAATGTGATGGGTGGTCGCATGTGTCTTAATCTGCATGCCTGTTGTGTTCGTGTGTGGACGAGTGCGTGCTCGCCATTGACACACTGATTGCGATTGACGGCGGGGTTCCGAGAACGGACAGATCCAAACGCACACACACACACACACACACACACACACACACACACACACACACACACACACACACACACACACACACACACACACACACACACACACACACACACACACACACACACACACGCTTTCACAGTGCAAAGGCAGGAGGTGTTGCCCTTCTCTCAGGTAACAGACAACACAATTACTTTTCAAACGATCGACACCACATCAAGTCCAGCCGGCGCACAATGGGACCTCCCAAACACGCAACTCCACAGGCAGAGAATCCACAAGCCCTTTCCTCGTAGCTCTGAGTCTTATGAATATTAACAATGACAACCCATCACAACGAGGTGATGTAAATTAATCAAATATTAAATTGATTTAATATTAATCAAAGGGAGAGAAAATAAGTATTAAATTGGCTTTTCAGTGGCTGTTTCCCGATGTGCTCGGATGATGGGCGGATCATCCGAAGGGAACCACACTGAATCATTAAGTCTTTTGTGTAGAGATGGACGGGTAGATAGACGCAAGACTGACAGACAGACACACAGACAGACACACAAAACTTAAAATATAGACAAACAGAAAGATAGACACAATATGTTAACTGTTTTCATTAGCGATTGGTATAAATAAATACATATAGACACCAGGCATGTGTGTTTCCAACAATAAAAAGACTTGACTTGACTTGACTTTGTGTGTGTGATTTGCCACCCTTGAATTTAACTTGCCACCCTTCTGCCACCCCATGTACAATTTTCTAGAATCGCCACTACCTATGGGTACATGAAAACTGTTGTTTATGAGCAGAACCAGGGTGCTATTGCACTTGTTAGGAACCCTGTGTGCAGGCAGAGATGTAAGCATGTGGACATTAAGTATCACTTGGTCCACCATAAGAGAACAGAAGATGACACTTGTGTACTGTCCCACATGGTTGCAGATGCTATGACCAAGCCTGTATCCAAACTCAAGCTAATGAAATTTGCAGGGATCATGTTTGGTGTGTAAATGTTTGACATTTGATTGCCATGCTCCTTTTGATTATAAATGTTTGACATTTGACTGCCATGTCATTTTTGATTATAAATGTTGGACATTTGACGGCCATGCTCTTTTTGATTATAAATGTTTGACATTTGACTGCCATGTTCTTTTTGATTGTTTATTTGAATATGTTAAAGTTGTACAGTATACATGTCATTCATAAGTGGGAGTGTTGATATATGTATGATATATGTATGATTGCATGTAACTGTAGTTACCTGTTCAGAACCAAAAGGAGGCGCTGTTGCGCCATTGCTGTGACCATACAAGGGAATGTCACAGGCATTTTCCCTCTCTCTGCACTTGGCTCTAGGAGAGCGTGCGTCTGTTCGTGGTTCACAAATGAACTACGCCAGTACGGCTAAAGAGAGAAATGATTTAGAATTATTATTCCGCCGTGAGAGTGTGACTCTGCTAACATAACAACATGGTTATAATAATTTAAATATAATTAACTTATAAAGCATATAACGAGACAACGAGACGATCTAGTTGCGGGCCGGCAGAGGCTGCATTTTAACCAAATTCGGCCTAACCCTATACATATAATTGTCTAACTCTATCTGTCAAATGTATGATATGCTGTAGGCCTACGTATAGGCTAGTTTTATATATTATAAATATTTAAATATTGTCACACCTGAACCACATTCCCCATAGAAAAAGTACACTGTGTTACTTGGTGTTAAAACCCTCTTCGTTGATTGGATTGGTGTAAGTGGATTTTCATGGTCAGATACCGATCTTGTTATAACGATAATAGCTACATGGTCTACTACTAATTCATTCAATATTAAACCAATGCATTTCAATCGGGAGATTATTTTCAAAAGGGGGGGGCGGGCTGCGCAGGATTCGTCAAAACAACAATATGGTGACCTCTTGCCGTCAATTGTGTTGTTTTCCCCTTAAACTAGGGTCCGCTGGCTAGGAAATAGATGGGACACCTTGGAATATCTTTCCATTTTAAGCAGTTTAGACTAGTACGTTTAAACTGCGTAAAATAAGTTATTTTTGTATTGAACTTGACCTTTTTTTTTTTTATCGCTGTCTGGTGTCTAGTTACGTCACTCTGAGATGCGAATGGACAGCTTTTTATTTAGTGACACAGCCTAGCCCGAGACCTGTAGGGGCAATTGCTCTATCGCTAGCTTAGCCACTTTTGAGAGTTTAATACGGTTTTAAACTCAAGAAGTCACGTGACGTCTTAAGCCCCATTGCTGTGTCATATACTTGTGGTTTAACCTGCAGCTGCGTTTCAGAGAAATTCACATTAGACGCTAGAGGGCGTATTTTGTGCGTGTTAGTCTAATCTCGACACTGACGTGGTTTTAGAGGAGACTAAACCAGTTTGCAGGATGAAACAAGGCTCCATCATAACCGACACGAAGACACAGAATTAGTATTATGAATTATTATTAATAGGTATGATACATTTACACTTATTACACCACATAGGCCTTCAGTACAATACAGGCTACGATATAGGAGTTGCTTAAAGTGCCCAACTAAAACTCTACAAAGAACAGATTATTTGTCTGTAAAAAAAATAAATGAACGCACAGAGGATCGTACCATTCAACGAAACATTAAAAGGTCAATGCTTAACTAAAATGGTTAGCAATGACAAGTAATTGAGTAGGTGATTGAGGTAGGTGAGGGCAGATTCCAGACTCAGATTTCCACAGAAAGTAGCCTAGAAGACTATTTCATAATATATGTCAACATTATTAGCGTTTTTATTTATGATAGTTTTATTATATTAAAGTTCACTTTACATTCCCATTAAGTTTTTGTTGGTAATTATAGCACAAAATGCATCCACCATTAAGTTAAGACTGCATCTGCTGGGGTATAATAGAAATCAGAGTACTTCCGGTTTCCAAGCAGTTTAAACCGAGTCAGCTGGGAATCAGCTGATCCTGTACGAGTCGTTACACAGCAATCACGTTCAACCTCGTGCGCAGCTGCGTGTTAAACTCCAAAACCTCAGTTTTAAGGAGTACGGTTTTAAAGCGCAGCAATGTTAACTGACAGAGCAATTGGCCCATAACCTATTCGTAAAACCAAAACACTGCGGTACACAATCGCACACAACAATCCCTTTCTCCTCCATGTCGTGGTTCAGTCTACTTCAGATTGATGTGGACGTGGAAGAACCAGAGACCTCAGTGAACCCGACACAGTCGTTTGAGATTCATGATATCGTCTGGAGGCGCACACAGCTTTTGGCCGTGATAATATATATTATGATGATATAGATATCTATGTATAATATGATATAATTTAGACATAGAACTCCAGGACTCCCGCCGGAGCACCCGGAGTGTTTTAGAATATTGACAGAACACGGCCAAAGGCTGTGTGTGCCTCGCCATTGCGATACATCTACTGTAAATAGAGCGCATGGTACCGTGGCCGCAAGCTGCTCTGGGCCCAACCCCCACCCTCCTCCTTGACCCGCCTCTCTCCTCCTCATTTGCATTAAAGCTACAGACACCGAAACGGCGTGTTTGGGGAAAGCTCAATCATGTGCGACTGACTCGTAGTGGCCGTAATTCTGCACCACGGCTGAATTTCGGGAACGTCTTTAAATACTGTGTTAGGGGCCCACTAATATCTATATTAAAGCATCCATAAAGAAGCATGCCATTGGACCTTTAAAAGACAAGTGAACACTTAATGAATGTAGGCAAGCGCTATATGCACCTCACATCGGAGGCTCTCACAGACACGTGTCCACCCCCCCCCCCCCGCCCCTCTGCCCCCCACTCTCAGCCATCACTCAGGTGAGCTGTAGCGGCCGGCGAACAGGATGCTCTTGCTGGGGTTGTGGCGGATGAAGAAGAGGAAGGGGTGGTCGGCGACGAATTCGGGGGTTATCCTGAAGCAAAGGTTCTGCCGGCTATGCGTGGCGGCGGCGGCCTCGGTGCCCTCCTCGTTGACCTCCACGAAGGCCTTGTGGACCACCTTGGACAGCACCAGGTCGTTGGCCGAGGACATGCCTATCGGAGAGGAGGAGGTGTTGAGGGGGTGTGGAGCTCTCTAGCACACATGATACGGGGGCTGTGGGAGTGTTTACCGCTGGCGCTGAATGAGTTTATCATTCACGACTGTGTTCAGCAGCCCGGGCAGTGGCAGCCGTTTATTGAATATTTAGTTTTTTTTGGCAAATCTCTAATGTAGTTAAATGTATCTATTGTCGTGTTTATTGTCAAGCAAATTGGAAATTCACCTTTTTTTAAAGAACGTAATATGGTCCCTTCCAATAGCGTATTTTTAAGATATATAATACAATTGGATCACGCGATCCGGCTGTGTGGTCCCTACCAGAGAAGTCACTGAGGCCCTGGTCGAAGGCGTCCACCATGCCCATGCTGACCAGCAGGTCTTTCATGTCGTAGGTCTGGGTCATCTTGAATCGCGGCAGGCCCACTAAGACTTCCCTCTGGCCCATCCTGTCTGGCTGGGTCCATTCCATGAAGGTCTCGTAGGTCAGCATCGCTTCCAGCTGAAGACAATTGGGGGTGGTGGTTGATTTGAATGTTAGCGTGTGGGGTCTGATTCCATTGCCACCTGCTTTAGCTCGAATTCACTATAAACTAAAAAAAGATGATTGGCTCTCAGTTCGACGAGGAAGGGGAAGGGGGAGGGAGATGTTTTTCTCCGGGTAACGATGACATTACAGTTCACTGCCACTTTAATACTGGTCGTTATTTTTATTGCGTGTACCTCTCTGCACTGTTCCTACCTTCTCCAGGCCGGTGGTGCCGTCCTCAATTTCCATAGGCAGGCAGATCAGCATGCTGAGTTCTTTGCCTTCATAGGGCAGCTCCAGGATCTTTACCAACACATTCAGAGTATTGTATTAATCCCAAAGGAAACTGTTTATAGCAATTTCTCAAGATAGAAAAATAGTAAGATATAAAAATGATTGGATATCATACATTAACATATTTATTTTTTTATTTGAATAAAGTGTATGGAATCAGTGCCCAGTATGACATTGTAATTATTCTGAAACAAAGAGGATTGCATAAGTTACAGATAATAAAGAATGAGCTTGGTGCACCACAAACCTAGCTAAACAATTAACATGAAATATTCGGCTGGTAACCACTGATAGTTTAAATAGTACAATGGGGTCACCTGGCAATTCGCCTCAGGAATGAAGGCAAGTGGGAACGTTGCTTTGCGGTACATCATCTTCACTTTCTTAGTGTCATTCTGAGGGTAAAACAAAAGACAAGCAGGGTTATGCATTCATAATATATATTTCTTATTTATAATATTAATAATGATTAGGGCTGTCAAGCGATTAAAATATTTAATCACGATTAATCGCATTAATGCCATAGTTAACTCACGATTAATCGCAATTAATCATATATTTTTTTTCTATGCTAAATATCCCTTGAATTCTTTGTCCCATTAATTTTTCTCATTTTAATGCTCTTATCAACATGGAGAAGTGCATCGGCTTGCCTTGTGCAAATGTTTTTTTATTGTTAACAACATTGGCATAAACTGATCAAAACAGGACGGCACTAAAAAAAGCCTATAATGCAATTAAACGATGAACATACAAAGATACGCCTTAAACATAGCAGTCAGGCTACTGCTTCTTTGTTTTGAGCCCAAAAAAATAAATATATATATATTATGTATTTTAAAAAAATAATAATAATTTGCGTTAATCGCCCGTTATAAAAATTAACGCCGTTAAAATTGGTTTGCGTTAATGCCGTTAATAACGTGTTTAACTGACAGCTCTAATAATGATATAAGGTAATTGGGAGGTGGCTAGTGCATGAATTCTTATTATGTGCATTCAGCATATGTATTAAAAGAAATGTATGTATTAATGTACTAGATATACATATGTATTAAAAGAAAAAACATATTGCCATGCTCATGGATTTTTCCTCAATGGATTCTAGCTGCCATTTTAAAAGCCTTGCATCCCCCGAAACTAGAATGAACTACAACAAGTAAAAACAAATGGAAATGTTGGTTTTGTAGAGATTGCTGGTCCAAAGAAAAACTGTACAGAAGGAATATGTGTGCACTGTCCTCTGCTAATTTGATCACTAGTATGCGGTCAAGGTAGCCTGCATCCTGCATTGCCATTTAAGGGAGTTTCTGCTCCTCTTTTGATTGCTAAGGTTAGAGGGTTTCATAACTGTATGGCCTGCGAAGGCCTTTGGGACTGTAACTGTAACTAAACACAGGTCAAACATATTTGACTTGACTAGTCTTGACATTGCACACGCCGGTCCATGAAATCTAATCTAAGATGTGGCTTGCCGTATTTCTCTTTCTAATCACAAGGATGATGAACGTTTGTTGGCCTGATTTTAATTTCATCATTCACAAATGTGATTCATCAGCACACTCAAGACATGTTTTTGGGGGTGTGCTCTGTGTTGCAACACGGCCAAGCCCGGTTGAGGTCACACCCCTCTGTCACGCTGCAGCTCCTCTTTGTGTGGAAGTGAGTGTGTGTCCTTCACATTCATTATGGTGCTCTGTCAGCATATACATATACTGTATGTGGCAAGACTGGTTCTTACGCACACGATGACCATTTTGAAAATAGCTCTGAAATAAAAGAGACTGATATTTTAACAAAATGTGTCAAGCAAACTGTCAAGTTAGACAAAGCAGCAATTGTATGTTTCTTAGATGTATGGAGATCAATTCTCTGTTCACCAAACATATTTATCCCCCTCTTCACAGACACATGAAGCTTGTTATGCAAGGAAATAAAAACTCTCAAATGTTCCACATCTCTGACTCAAATCCCAACCGGACACTATAACGTTTCCCAGGCATGGAGGGCTGGCTGTTGCAAGTCTAGCCTGCAATCTGCAACCATTAGGTTGATTTGTGGTGGGTGCCAGTGCCAAGATGGCAGTGGTGAACTGGCCCACCCTTGGCTCTGGTCTTGCAGCGCTACCTTGTTCAGTTTGAAGGCAGTCTCCTCGGTGGCTTCCTCCTTGAACGGCTCGTCCCACTTTCCCTTGAAGTAGATGGCGTTGACCAGCACCAACCTGGTCAGCGAGTCAACCACACCAGGTACCAACAGGTCCTTGATTTTATCTAGGTGAACAAAGACGAAGAATCAAAAGAAGGAAAGAAAATGTAGCATTTTGGTGGAAACTTCCGATTGAATGTGTAAGGTCGCAATGTGTAAGAATGAACCCCTCCCAGTGAGTATACGGGGACGTTCAGAATGCTAAAACTCAATGACAGGGTTCTGTTCACTCACTGGATTGGAAACTGAGTGATGCAAACTAGCATAGCTCAGCTGGCTGGGTGGTGTGAGTAGGAGGGATTTTTTGAGTGTCAAGAGATTCTTGTAAACCAAGAGAGAGGTATAGGCTGGCCAGAATTTAAATAATTTATTTTATATCATGTATAACATAATAACATTATTGAAACCACTATTGATAACATTGTCAGGGTAGCTTTAAGATACCAATTAGTTGAAATGTAACACATTGCGACTTCAAGATAACACAACAAGAGACGTGTGAAGTACTACTAGCACACATACACAATGTATGTGGGTTTGTTTGCATGTGTTTGTGTCCCACCTTGTGTCTGTTTCTCCACCCAGGTGTTTATCTCCACCCTGGCCTCCTCTGCCTTGGTTTTGAAGTCCACAGACTGGAGGTCTGCCTGGTAGTACTTCCTGGTTTCATCCAGGAACCCCTGGAAACATTCAACCAACCCCGCACATGTAGCATAACACAATCAATTGCATAATACCTATAGAAGGAGGATAAATAGGTCCAGGTCATGTATGGAAAGTCACATGATGAGATGATGGGCCTCTCACATTTTCTTTTAATTGACGTATTCATGCCATCATTCATCAATGATGCCATTAGTGCTGGGCAACAATTAAATATGATCATTTATCGTCTCTGAGTTGTGTTCTGACTTCACATAGGCATAAATATGCAGACGTAAAACCGGACTACCCAGTCTTTTTGAGTGTTAATTAATTATGAGTAGAAATGAGAAGTAAAAATAAAGACAAAATACCTACCATACCTTGAATTACTGTACAGAAAAGAAGAATAGAACTGCACTTCTGAGATTTAATCCTCACCTGAACAAACTGGTAAGTCTTCTCTCCATACAGCCCGTTGGCCAGACTGAGGGAGTACAGCGCGTCTGGCTTGTTCAGCTCGCTCAGCAGTTTGGAGAAGCTGGCGTTGATGTCCTCCTCGCCCTTCTGATGTTGCAGCGCCTACATCGTGCAGAGTATGTGTGTGGGGAGGGAAGGGAGGGAGGGGGAGAAACACATCGTAAGACCAGTGGTCTTAGACCACTGTCTGAGAGAGGAGAGGTTGCGGGAGAGATTGCCGCTTCCCCTGTCCACCAGCAAGATCATGTACAGCCGCGTTCCACCACCTGAATGCTCACACAAAACAGACTAGAACGTAGTAAGTAGCAGCAAGAAATGTAATGCTACTGCCATTGACTTTGAAAGAACCCACAGGCAAACATTTGCTAGCCTTAAGGAAAATGACAGAGAGGGAAATATGTATTTGTCAATATATTATTTAAAAGAGGTATGGCATAATAAACATCTTGCTTTGTACATTTCTAAGGCAGGAGCTTAGGTGAGTCTGAAGTCTTCACCAGCTCAATCGGTCTAGCAATAACAACGATTAGCGCTTTTAGTATTTTTCTTACAGAAACAGCAAGAAAGAAACAGTCAAACACAGCATACACACTCAACAAGTCCCACATTGGGAATGAAGGCATCCCATTAGTAAAGAAGCAGCCATGTCACACAGCATCCCATCGCATCTCAGTCATAACCAGGCCTGCATTAACCTGCCATTGGGCCCTGGGGCTGAGAGGTTTTTTAGGCCCCCTGATGGGGGATCTTACAATGAAGATGTGTCAATTATTTTCCGACATTTTGCCGTTGTCGGGGCATGATAGGCTGATAGGCTCATGATAGGCCTTCGATCTTCGTAAGCCCCAAACAAAAAATCACATTGTCTTGGGTCTAAGCAGATCGGGAGGCATCATGAGCCAGTATTACAAAACAAACAAAAAATTAAATAAAAACATTTACTGAAGCTCATGATAGGCCCCCTGGTCGTCGTAGGCCCTGGTGCTTCAGCCCAGGTAAGCCCGTGATTTAAGGCGGCCTTGCTCATAACATCCCAGAACTTCTCCACTGGCTCTCTGGCCTCATGACCTGCAGTTCAAAAGACATCAGCCACCTGTTAGTGTAACTTAAGCTAGCTACAACATCCAAAATGGCCCCGTTTGAGGCTTTGGCTCCTGGTACCATCCTCTTGAGCAGAAACTGTGGCAGAAAGGTGGTGGGCGCCCTCTGCTGCATCTGCATCTGTGCTAGGGCTGGGATAAACGATTATTTTTTAAACGATTCATCTAGCGATTATTTTTTCGATGCATCGATTAATCTAACGATTCATTTTTTCAGTCCGATTCGATTTCGATTAGATTCGATTATCGATTATCTCCCCATTAATTGACTAATAGCAATTTATACATGTTGATTTACATAAAATATGAATTCCTTAACATTTCAATACATGTTTATTGCCTTTAAATTCCAAAATAAAAGTTCAAAGTAATGCAATTCTACGGTGCTCGGTCATCTGCAGCTGCTACCAGGTGGCGCCTCTTCAGGTGCTGGTGAATTGCCGTGGTGCTAGAATGGAAAGTCATTTTGCAAAGACGACATATCAAGGAATCGTTTCCTTTTACATTGAATAATTCCCATACTTAGAGGAACGAGTGCCTGGCGCCTTGCACTTATGAAAGTCTGGGGAGCCACTCGCGTTGCTACTACGCTCCGGTGCCGCCCATCTAATTTTTTTTTTTTTTTTTTTTTTTTTTTTTTTATCGACGCGCATTTTTCGCGTCGACGTAATTTATGCGTCGACGTAATCGATTACGTCGACGCGTCGTCCCAGCCCTAATCTGTGCCAGTGCTGGAAGAGCCTGCTGCTGGGGTCCCTCTGCCTCGGAGAAGCAGAGCACCTGGGGGGGTTCGGCAGGGACTTGGGGTCACGAGGAGGTCAGCTGTGTGCACACTGTGTGTGTGTGTGTGTGTGTGTGTGTGTGTGTGTGTGTGTGTGTGTGTGTGTGTGTGTGTGTGTGTGTGTGTGGTTGCTCATGAGTATTTGCAAGCACACATGCATGTGAAAAAAAAAGAAAATACCCTGGCAATAGGCTGAGGTGTGTTCAACCCTCAATGTTGGTTGACAGGTTAAGGACCAGGGCCGTCGTACTGCGGGTGTAAGGTGGACAGCTGTGGGGGGGGTCCAAGGCAGAGGGGGGCCCATTGGAATAAAATAAATAAATAATCATCTTTTGAATTTTCTACCACCCCCTAGTGGCTAGGAGCCGCACACTGCGCTCAGCGGCAAAATGCCGCCAGGCCACGTCCCGGGTGCGACGGCCCTGTTAAGGGCGCGTGTGTGCGTGTATACCTCTGACATCTGTGTGGAGGTGTTCCCCCGTGCACCCAGCAGCACCATGGCCAAGGCCGAAGAGATGCTGAGAGGAGAGTAGAAGACATTGCCAGACTTGTTTTCCTCCGTGATTTTTTTGAACAACGCCAGGGTAAAGGTGGTGTTGGCCTGGGTCAAAGGGGTTGAGGATGCCATTGTGTCTGATACATAGAAAGAAACGTGAGAGAATAATGAAACATTAACTGTGTTGTATCCATTATGTCCGGAATTCACAAAATGCCCCGTCGGTCAAACATGAAAGAGGAAGAGGAACACAAGAAAAAACTGATTAAAGTGAACAGTGCGAAGTTTTCCTTGATACCATCATTTGAATAGCCCTTGTAACAAACGTACAGCTGACATTTCAATTTGCAACATTGTAAACTAAACAAGGTTGCAAAAGCGCATCTGACGTGACACTCACGCTTTCAGCATCAATCTCACGCTCACGTAAGTAATGTCATGCAAAATAGCCCATCTTTAAAAAAAAAAAATAATAATAAACTTTTTTCCGTCCGTTGATCACTCACTAGACCACAGAATATATAGGAAACATCCTATGTAGGCTAGATCTGTCTATATATCTATTTGGACCGACCGCGCACCTTGACAAAATGTTATTCTATTTTTATTGTTATAACTTTTGCAAATTTTTTTGAGGATTTCATTGTCACTTTGCACATTAAAATACACTTTGAATAAAGAAGTCAAATATATAGGGTTAGGGTTGTCAAAATGTTCGCCGCGCGCGTCCACCGATATTTTGCAGTCTCACTCCAGCCAAAGTCCCAAAGGTGGCAAGCATCAGTAATTGTTTTAAATATATTACTTTAGCATTTCACATGTCAGGAAGTGTTACCTATTCTGATCTAACGTTGTTATTTGTCATGTATTCAAAGTGCGACACACTTACTTTAAACAATCCAAAAAACATAATAAATAAACCAAACTTAAAAAGATTTAAAGCCATGGATAAGTCTTTCACGGCATATAACTTATTTACCCATCAGTGTATTCCTGTCCTTGACAAGCGACCAGGTAAGAGAAGAGTCTTTATAGATAATGTCGATGGTATTCGGAAACGCCCAAATCCTTTTGCTCAAGCCTAATCAATATTTGGCCAACGCCAAGGAGTAGCCCTACTTCCTGAATTGTCATTGGGTTTCGAGTTCTACGGCAAGCCGATTGGGGAAAATACAGTTATAACCTTACTCAGGTTTACTACACAATGCTTTACACTAAGATTCTCTATGTGTACCAACTGTCTATCCAAATACAATAGGCAGCTGTGCATCGTTTTACTTTTTACCATGTAGTGAGTGATTGCAGCTAATCATGAAGCGAGCAGCAAATGATAAGAGTTGAAAACTCAGAAAACCACTAATACAACTGGACGTCTAATCAGATTACAACAAGTTTAGTTTCTGAGTAGACCTTTATTTAAAAAACATAGAACTCCGCCTAAGGAGAGACGGCGACAGCACAGGCGTCAGCATCCGTTTGGAAAGGAGAGAGCTACCAATACTGTCATCTATGTCACACACACACACACACACACACACACACACACACACACACACACACACACACACACACACACACACACACACACACACACACACACACACACACACACACACACACACACACACACACACACACACAAAAAAAACACACTAAACAATACTTTGGTAATAATAAAATTCGATGTTTTGTGCACAACTCCCCATAGACTATGGACCAATCTTACACATGTATATACTGTAAGACAATATATGGACCTATGTGTTTAATACATGCACAGTTGTGATGCAGAACACGCGTGTGCGTGTGTGTATTCATAAGCATCCATTATAATGCTAAACAAAAAAAGTTGAGGTCAAGAGGATGGCTGTGCAGTTAAAGTGTTCCAGCTTGTGTTTGTGCTCTTAAAAGAAACACAATCCAAGGTACAAAGGAAAATACAAGATATATACAAACTATGGTCATGCACACTAGCCACATAATTTAAGGGCATTTGTTGGCTTCAAGAATGCTACTGCATGAATACTACTTAAACGTGCTGTTAAGCATGCTGTTAAACATCTTCGATATAAAAAGTAAATCATTACAAAAATTGGTGGGATTCACAGCCATTGCCCTGCGAGCTTCAGTAAGGGTTTCAATCCGCACTAACAGTTATCCCCCGTTCCCCCCTCGTCCGTTCCATTTTGGAACATGTATAATAATAAACATGTTTTATTTCGCTTGTTTCATTCAATTTAATTAATTAATTAAATCCACCAGAGGGCGCCCGAACAGATTTGCCGCCCTAGTCGATCGCCTCGCCGATCGCCGGCCCAGAGGCCATGTTCCACTGTAAACAATTCTTACCAGAGCATTGGAGCGCAGTGGCTCGCAGCCTGCTTGTGACGTAGTCATACATTACCCAACATACAAGTGTCTAGCTTGTTCAAAATGTATATAATGTATATATTACAGCTTTTAATAGTGACATTAAGAACTGGAAGTCTTTGATTGCGGTTGTTACATCAAGATTAGAATGCATGACGTTTATAAAAATGTATGTCAAGTGCAATGCACACAAACAACCAGTAGGTAGAGACATTCTCCTCGTGTCGGATCAATCTCACGTTACCCTCACAGATAATCGGTGTGTGTGTGTGTGTGTGTGTGTGTGTGTGTGTGTGTGTGTGTGTGTGTGTGTGTGTGTGTGTGTGTGTGTGTGTGTGTGTGTGTGTGTGTGTGTGTGTGTGTGTGATTGTGTGATTGTGTGTTTGATGTTGCCTCTAGTCTAGTCCCTTGGCAGTGTCCCGTCTGCCTGAGACAGCGGTACGACAAATAGTGTAAAGTTACCCCTGCTCGTGTGAAGAAGCTGTCGTGCGGGTACTAGTGCGACCCGTTTCTCCTCGGCTCCGGCGGGGATCCATTATTTATCAGGGGATAAAAATCAGAAGGTTTGAGAGCACCGCGGGGCGGGTCGTCTCCATACGGCAGAGGCCACAACGCTGGTGCGTGACGCGGAAGTAGAAGTTCCCCGGCGGTTAACATCGGAAGCGGCGCGTGATCGCCGCAAGCGATTTGGCTCGTCAGATCACTTAGTGATGAACGATACCGCCTTAACCCCTTGTTTCCCCCACACATAATAACTCATGTTGTATGTAACGTAAGGTACCCATCTGTGATAATTGAAGCAATCGTGGAGAGAATTACGGTCACGCTATTGTCTCACCCCAACTGCGACAGTCTCACCAGCCTCTCCTCCCCTCCCTGTTCACCTCCTCATCACCGACATTACAATTCATGAGAATGGAACGATGAGATGCTTTTTACAATTTGTATCATGTGATTTACCATGTTAATACAACTATTTAACACTAACAACACGAAGTCAGTTGGTCCACACCTGGACCCACAAACTTCTTTATAGCAGGAGAATATAAAAGACTTGAGTCCAGAAGTGCATATATAAAGAAGTATTTTTAATAGATGCAAAAACACGTAGAAACACTGCAATATGTACACTGTATTTACCATCTCTCGTTATCAGTATTTATCAAAAAGCAAGCAAAGCCTTCAAAACCTTTTTTTTTTTTTTTAAATACGAACTTCTGCCTCCGACAATAAATATTAATCATTTTGACATTAATTGAAAAGCAACACGTTTCAAAGATAATAAGCAACCTGTCTGCGAAGGCTGGACTTTTTATTGAAACTCTCGCGATAGTGCAACTAAAACTACAATAGTAGCTTCACAGAACGGAGTTGATTTTTATGCATGCATGCATTCAGTATATTTGTGCAAAGTTTAACCATTTTGATTTTTTTTTTGCCTGACATTGCTTGCATAATTATGGGTATGGTTTCGATGTAGTCATTCTGAATTAGAAACTAGTAAGTCAGAGAAAGATAATCATTATTTGCTTTTTAAAGACAATTTTGTGAAGGCAAGCACAGAGGTAATGTGTTGCCTTGCATTAATGATGTGCCAATAAGAAGATCCCCTTCCCTCCACAGCAGAAATAACCAACAAGACTAATGTATTCCAATCTTTGTTGACGAACATACAGGGTTTCATTCTGTAAACTATTTTGGAAGGTTGGACGTCAGCAACCTGCAGTTTACTGTGATGGGCATGACGCAGTGGCGTTTCACATGACCAACAAACAGGGACATTGTATTCTACAGAGCACTTTGGCCTCTTTGGAAACAAGGTCAGATGTGCTGCAGGCCCTGATTATCAAACAAAGGTGATACAAATATGCTTATTACCACGACAACTGTATACCTTCATATTAACCGACAATAACGTTTGACTCTAAACACTAAAATCCCCCAAACCTCAAAAAAGCCAGGTGTGAACAACACAAAGCACAAAAACCAAACGGGTGTCAACAGGACTTGTCACCATATCCAAAAAACAGAACAAAACAAAATGTATGCATCACTGTTTTTGATTGTCACAATGCTAGTCCCTGAAACCTTTGTCCAATGAAAGCTGATATCTCTCGGTGTAATAGCCTGGATGTCTTCATGACTTAAAAGGTAGTTTTTGTGTACTGCTGGTGCATGTGCATGATAAGCCATGATAAATTGATTTACATTACTGTACATGTGTTTAGTTTCTTTCAGGGAAGGACCACGAGAATGTCCACATGTGTCACAGCAAAGGTACTCGTTTCCACTATGTAGGTAATAATGTTGCAGAAGTATTTCACCTTCGGACCAAATTTGTGTACCCTTGTCGAATCTAATGTGCAAGTTGAATTAAAAACTCTTATGTACTATGTTTTATATTGCAAATTAAATTTGCAAAGTCAAGTCTCAAAATGTTGTCTCTCTAATGACTAATTCGAGAGGCAATCAACAATTTTGACAGTGAAAGTTCCTCAAGAAAAAAAGGAATACGTATTATTCTTGTATATGTAAGGGTGAATTTGTTATGCAAGTACATGAAACTCCTCACTATCCTTTTCTACGAAAGAACAAACATCCCGTCTGCATGTACAATACTTCAGCAACACCATTCCCCTCACACACCTCCTGCTGCTCTTCACTGCATGTACACGTACGGGTTGGTTTTGAGGTGGCCTGCGTTCATGGCGCAGGGCATACCGTTCCGGGTGGCACCCATCAAGGCCTGGCCCATGTCATGGCCGTTCTCCGACCACGGCGGTGAGTCCATTGGCTCCCGCTTGATGGAGTGGATGATGCCGTGACCCTTGAACTCGTAGCCGTTGTGCTTGCCGTAGTCCTGCTGCATGAAGGCCTTGTGGGGCTCCATGGGAGCGCCCTGGTAGGCCTGGGCGTCAATGAGGTTCAGCGTCTGGCTGCTACAAAGGGGGTCCGGGTGCGGGCCCCGGTGGGGGCTGAACTGGCTGTTGTTGTTGTTGTGGTTGTTTTGGTTGTTGTTGTTGTGCATGTGGCCGGGGTCTTTGTTGTACTTCTGCAGCCGCCCTGGCGCGTTGACGCCATTGACGGCGGCGTAGTTGTCGTAGTGACCGTGGTGGACGTACGGCGGGCTGATGGCGGCCTTCCCCCGCAGACACGGCGAGTACGGCTGGTCGTAGAAGTCCGCCTCGGATTTGAGCTGGACGCCGGTGTTGGGGTCGTACAGCGCGTTGCCGTAGCAGCGCTCCATGAGGCCCGGGTCGCGGCAGGCCCAGGGCCGGCCGTAGGGGTCCAGGCCGTTCTCCGAGTCCGAGTCGTGCTCCACCTTGATGGGCGGCATCTCCGCCATCAGGTGCGCGTTGTAGCACTCGCCGTAGCCGCCCTCGCTCTTCACCAGGTCCACGCAGTACGTGTCCGGCTCGTTTGGGCTCTGGAGGTTGCCATAGAGACGGGAGACAAACACCTCGCCACCCCGGCCTCCGTTGCAGCTGGGGGGCTGGCGGTACGGCTTCCCGTAGTGGTTGGCCTTGTTCATCCTGTTAGAGGGGAGGTAGCCACCTCCCTGCCCCGCCCTGATGGCTCCGGAGTTGGGCCGCTGAGGCCACCCACCGCCCAGGCCTGGGCTGAGGCCTTTGTGGGGAGCCATTGAGGTCTTGCAGTAGTTGAGGGGCTCGTCCTGGTTGTAGAAGCCCTCCGGCCGGTACTTGATGTTGTCCTTGGAGAGGGGGGTCCAGGGGGTGTGCTGGCCCCGCTGGGCATCATTCGGCGTGGAGCAAGGGAGCAAGAGAGGGTCACAGGCCTCCCCCATCCCTCCGTTCCCTGAATGTCTCCTGAAAGGCTCCCCTCGCTCGCTGCGAGAGAGGAGGAGCGCAATAGGATGGGGCAGGGAGAAACAAAGCAGATGGTTAGAAGACGAGGACAATGAGTTACCATCATGTCTTCCTAGCCTTAGAGTAGACTTATAGTGTATACATAAGTCAATTTATGAATTAGTGCAGATCGCCTGCTTTTCATTTTTGATTTGGCTAGGGTTTCCCCCATTACGGGCAGAATTGAACTAACAAACGAATGAGCACAAGTATTTCAGCATAGTTCACTGGAATCTATGAGACTTTACAAAAGTGACCTAACTCTCCCAGGACCTGTCGTCTCATACTTCAACATCCTGCCTAATCATATGGTATCTCATTAAAAAAACTTTCCGCCGATATAGAGGAGGCTAGCATTGGGGTAGTGGACAAGGAATTTTTTTAATCATGTAGTTTAAACTGAAATCAGTGATTCTATCTCATGGTTGAGTCTCATGGTTCTCAAACTGCTGCAAGAGAACCATGAGACTCAATCAATAACTTCATTATCTAAAAAAACGATTCTAACTACCCCCAATGATAGGCTCAATGTCTTACGGCGAACTGTTCCTTTAGAAGATGAATGGCCTAAAAATGTTTTGCAACTGCAAGGAATTCTAACCAAGGTAAACCCATTTTTCAAAGAAAACTGTGTGTGCGTGTGTTTTCCCGGCATAGCTGTAGGCGTGTTTGCTATCCTGCAGTCCTTGGCATCCTTTCGGCCATCTCCCAGTCTATGGTTCTCCGGTCTCGCTTTTGATCCAGCAAAGGCCTGAGGACCGGGTGGGCCGTTCACCGTTGGGATCCCCGCATTACCAATCATAGAACCAGGACACTACTTATCGTACTGGTCTTTCAGGGTCTCAACTCACACAGCCCCGCAAGGGCTCACAAACGTTTTTCGACGTACACTGAACAACTGGAATTGGAGTTCTACCTCAAAATGTGTGGATTTGTTATTTTAGAGAACGTCTGTTGTACCTATTGTAGATTATAATATATCTGGGTTGCAACGACGGATCAAATGAGTGTTCAACTGACAGGATGTACATTTCCATATTATTACAGTTAGGCTGATAAGACCAGTCGTCTTTCATTTGTCACAGGGAATTCCCGGAGTCTGGAAACTATTTTTGCATTGCATCTGCATCGGATTATAATCAACATTCAAAGCTCCTGTTCTATATTCTTGGCACTATGTCGTCCGTCATTTCATCATATATCATATATATTTAGTTATGGGTAATTAGTAAACATGAACCACTTTGGGTTTGAGAGGCATCAATCCAACATAAACTACATTAAGCTTAGTTAAGATGAATCCTAGGTAATAATAGACTGAAGATAGGTGCAACTTCACTTACAAATGACCTAGCTAAAACATAGTACTTTGCCGTCAACCTTCGGGTCGGATCTACGATCAACCTGTGTAGGGCGACGGTGAGCACCGCCCTCCACTCTGCCAGTGTCACGCTCCGCGCGGTGGGGCAGGAGGAGGAGCTCGTACTAAGACTAGATGTTCCTCGTGTGTGTGTGTGTGTGTGTGTGTGTGTGTGTGTGCTCCTCACCTGGGATCCATGCCTGGGAGGAACCCTGGGCCTCCCCTGCTCTTCCCCCTCAGCAGCAGGCTCTTCATCTTCATCTCTGTGATGGAGGGCATCAGCAGGGGCACGGCCACACAGAACAGGGCCAGCTGGGGCGGCAGCAGGGCCCCCGAGCCAGACTTCTTCTTCTGCCCCACGAGGAACTTCAGTCGTCCCTGGAACTGCATAGTCTGAGAGGGACGGGGGGAAACCTTTAGGGACGAGTCGCCCGGCGGCTCAGGCCCAAATGGTGGCTAGGTTGTGTTGTCAGACATGTTTGATAACTTATTTAAGAATTTGTGTTCAAAGGATAACTATTGCATTTATTTGGGTTGTGTGTATGTGTATGTGGGGGGGATGGGTGTTGTGTGCGTGTTTGTGTGTTTGTGTGTGTGTGGGTGTGTGAGTGGGGCAGGGGTTTTGTGTGTATGTGTGTGTGTGCCGGGATATCTATGTGTGTGTGCGTGTGTGTATGTGTGTGTATGTGTGTGTATGTGTGTGTGTGTGTGTATGTGTGTGTGTGTGTGTGAGGGGGGGGGGGGGGGGGGGGGGGCATGAGTGTTTTGTGTGTGGGGCACCAGCGGGTGTGTGTTGTAAACACTCACCAGGAAGCCAGAGGTGCTGTCCAACAGGCAGCGCACCCGGGCAATGAAGCAACGGTTGAGGAAGGAGTTGAGCTCCGGGGGGATACTGCCTCCGTCAGGGGAGTGGAAGAGATTGCTCACCACGTACTCCTCACCTGCTCCCGAGGAGGTGAGGAGGAGCAGGAGGAGGAGGAGGAGGAGGAGGAAGAGGAGGAGGAGGAGGAGGAGGAGGAGGACCAGATGAAGAAGAAGAGGCAACGAGGAGAAGAACAGAAGCCAATTTAGAATCGCGTGCGGAGGAAAGTGTATGTGGCATTACAAATGAACGCTTTAAACGACAAACATATGGCAGTGGAAAGACGGATGAAAAAAAAATCTCCGCTCCGAGTTGGAGAGACGCCCTACTTAGAAAATGATTGATAGCGCCCTTTAGAGGCCAACGCTGGTACGAATATATGAAGTTGGCAAAATCAGGACTTGGGTAATGCAGTATTACTTTTGGCCCGCGGGGGGTTTCTCAATTTAAGTGAAAAAATGTTAATGAAAATACTGTAATGATTTATGCCTCAAATATTGTTCAGCGTCAAACGTTACTCTTTGACAGATGACAGTGACTGCGTTCTCCCGAGCATGATCTCATCAGCGGAAAGTATTTCAAATTTGCGTGGCTAGAGAGACGGTAATCAGTCTTTAATTCGGACCCGATTCTAAATATTGACGTCACTTTGAGTTGGACCACCATTGGCCCAGAAGGCACAGAGAGTAAACCCCCTGTGTCCTCAGTGCACACCCACAGCAACTCAACCCAGGGCAGTGCCCCACCACCCCCCCGCGCCCCCCCAACGCTCTCTTTCTATCTCAGGCCTTTGTGACTCACCAGTCCCCGGTGGGAGCTGGTGCTCCTGGTGCGCCCCCTTGTGTTGTGGGGGACACATGGCCCAGTGCAGCTGGCGTTTGAACTCCTGGCGGTCGTCAATGTGGATGTAGTCAAACACATTCTGGTGCATCACGTCCGTCTGCAGAGAGACAACAGATGGGAAGTGGTCAGTAATCAGTCAGTCAGGTTATAGAGGTGAGACATTTTCAATATACAATATTTCCCGTATATTTTGTCATGTGTTTTGTGTCAACATTGACATTAGCCCCTGCTATTCAGCACTAGAGAGAGGGAAAGGGAGTGGGCGAGGGAGGGAGAGAGAGAGAGAGAGAGAGAGAGAGAGAGAGAGAGAGAGAGAGAGAGAGAGAGAGAGAGAGAGAGATTGTTGTGCTTCCTGTCCAAGGTTGGCACTGAGTAATCGCCCCCTACAGGGGGGCCCCCTGCCATCTCCATGGCAGGGCAACAGTCAACCTATCAACCACACGCTCCACTGATGTTAACGAAGAGCCTGTGCAGAAGGGCAGAAGAATCTCTCTCTCTCTCCCTCTCTCTCTCTCTCTGTCTGTCTGTCTCTCTCTCTCCCTCCCTCTCTCGCTCCCTTTCACCCTCTCCCTCCTTCTCTTTCTCCCCCCCCCCCCCTCTCCCTCTCTCTCTCTCTCTCTCTCTCTCTCTCTCTCTCTCTCTCTCTCCCTCCCTCTCCCTCTCTCTCTCTCGCTCTCTCTCTCTCTCTCTCAGTACAACATGGGGGCCAAGGCCAGCTGCAGGGCTGGTGAGGGCAGCTGTGTTTGTCAAACATCGCGTGACACCGACTCCCAAAGAGCAGTCCAGCACAGCTTAGCTTACAACCCCGCCCCCCCTCCCCGATACACACAGAAATACACAGACACACACAAACATATTCACACGCACGCACACACGCATATTCACACGCACGCACACACACACACACACACACACACACACACACACACACACACACACACACACACACACACACACACACACACACACACACACACACACACACACACACAGTCATCCCATGACGGACGGCATCCTTAAAATGTCAAACCCTTCTCTTCTCCCCCTCCCTCCCTCCCTCCCACTCTCTCTTTTCTTTCCACTGTGGAGGCACGCAAGCTTTTTTGATCGCTTGCCTCTGAAAACACAGCGTTCCCAGGGAGGGCTCCCATTGGCCCTCTGCGGTCTGGTCCGTCCCCAGCCCACCGCAGCTTGGGCAGACAGACAGACGGACGGATCGGATGACTATTGTTTATATTTCTCGTAAAGAGAAGAGAGAAAGAAAAAGTACAGAAGAAGAGGAAGGGTGGTTGGGGGGGAGCATGAGAGATTTTCTTGTTCTTTCTTCGGTCTTCCTTCCCTGACCTTCAAACGCTGGAGCTGTCAGAGAAACAAATGCGATCAAAGGCTGGCCATGGGAGTTTCCTGCTCGGGCCTTTAAGACTTCCTTGTGGTTCTACTCACTAAATTTACTCATTTCTCCCTGGGTATTGGTGGGCCTTGTTTTGTTCTGCGGTGTATTAGACATCCAGAAGATGTCTTCCATCGAAGCAGCTCTGACGCTGCGTTTTGGGAACTTGCTAAGCCTATGGTAGCCCACCAACATGTGGGCACCTTAACTTCTTTTCTCTCCTGACTCATGCAACATCCCCCTTTGTCTAGTTCCACCATTTTGTGTTTTGGACCTCAAAGTTCACGGAAACCAGAGGAAGTGCTCTGCTCAGAGCTTGGGTAGAGCTCGGGAATACACCTCCTGAATGAATCTCTCTTTAGAAGTTGTATCATGTGTAGGCTCCATGACGTGCACACACACACACACACACACACACACACACACACACACACACACACACACACACACACACACACACACACACACACACACACACACACACACACACACACACACACACAGACACATACACCCACACACGTTGACGGATGATGGCGTAGCCTTAACATGCACAAAAATACACACGTGTGCATATTTAACTATGTGCTTTGCGACGTCCTCTGTCCTCACACCTGCCAAACACTAGCTCTCTCACACACACACACACACACACACACACACACACACACACACACACACACACACACACACACACAGACACACACACACACACACACACACACACACACACACACACACACACACACACACACACACACACACACACACACCAATGTGGCGGTGTGTAGACCTCTGTGGTTTCCATGTCAATTTCTTGGTGGTGTGTCACTGCTGACTGCTTGTCTGCTGTGGTGAGAGCACTGTAGCAGAAGAATCAAGATGTCTGTCTGATGTGTGTGGTGAGCTACAGGCTCATGGGGGACTTTTAACAGTGAAAAGCACTTTATAAATGTGTGCAAGGATTCCCAAACCAGCAGGGCAGGTGCGCCCATGTTGATATCATACATTATATACCACTGGCAGCACTAGGGGCATGCACACACACACACACACACACACACACACACACACACACACACACACACACACACACACACACACACACACACACACACACACACACACACACACACACACACACACACACACACGCGAAACAAGCTACCAGACAGGGTTGTCACTGGTTGGGGGTGGAGGAGAGGTGGGCAGAGGGCTTGAGGCTGTTGTTAACTGCTTTTAGAGACGCTTAAAGTTCAATGAGAGAAGAGATCTTGTTGAACTGTGAACTTTTTATTTTGGTCATGTTGATTGGGCTGAGGGATAAACAGAAGTGAGGGGGAGCACCCACCTGATGGAATCCAAGGTAGTCCACGATGGTGGAGGAGGCGTAGAACACCATCCCATCACTGCTGACGACCAACGCAAAGCCTGTCAGCGACTAGAGAGAGAGAGAGAGAGAGAGAGAGAGAGAGAGAGAGAGACAGCGCGAGAGAGAGAGAGAGATGGAGAGATGGAGGAAGAGAACAAATGAGAGAGATGTTTCATTAACGTCTCATATTTACCATATACTGATTTGAAGAAACAGAAGTAGATTCAATAAACACAAAAAAACTCTGTTGTGGTCGTCACTATGGGTATTGCTTTGAGGAAGCGGTAAGAAACGTCCATTCTCTTAAAAGAGGAACTATTAAGAGCTGGAGGGTGCTTTCTTCACCCTGGTGGCAACTATTGCTGCTCATTCATTGTACCACAGGTCATTCAATGTTTTGCAAGTTGAACGTTTGCAAATAGAAGCACGATTGTTTGTGATGCAAAACATTACTTTGTTCAGAGAGGTTTAAGGGGTTTTAGTTAACAAAAACACACACATTCACACCAGCACAGACACACACACCAATGTTCCTCACGCACAGGCCGAACCAGCACAGGATGCTTTAGGGCTAAACACAGATGTACATTTATGTGCTCTACATCTATGTGTTTGAGTCAATTGAGCGGTGCGAACGGGCGCCCGCTGCAGGAAGACAGGATGAGACACAACAGAGTCAATGGCTAGGGAGAGAACAGAGGAGACAAGAGGAGATATCCCGGAAGAAAAACGTGGGAAAACGGGTGTAGTAATGCGCGAGCGAGAGATCACCCTGTGTGTGTGTGTGTGTGTGTGTGTGTGTGTGTGTGTGTGTGTGTGTGTGTGTGTGTGTGTGTGTGTGTGTGTGTGTGTGTGTGTGTGTGTGTGTGTGTGTGAGAGAGCATGTGTGCGTGTGCACACGCATG
>NC_079434.1:12625953-12628453 GCF_026213295.1 Gadus chalcogrammus | reverse complement strand
AGAACTCTGCTCCCCAAACAACAGCTGCTGGCTCATTCTTCCTAGCAAATTAACCGTACGGCCGTAGCTTACACCTCACCCTAAAAATACATGCACACACACAAACCCAGACAAACATGGGGGGGGGGGGGTTAGCCTTTTAGGATTGCACTTTCAAAATATATCTAAAGCCTGGTTCTGCCGGTGGAAGAATGGGTCAGTGTGTTGACAGACCCGAGACAGTGCTCCACGAGTGCATGTCTCCCCCATCGTAGGACGGAGAAAACACCTCCAAAACAAGCTCCACGCAGGCTTAAGGCTCAGTAATGATTCCTTGTCGACGCAACGCAATGACCACGCAGACGCTTCGCCTCGACGCAAGGTTCCAATCTTTGTGAGGCGCATGTCAGGCCCTTGCAGGGGACCTAATGGGTCTGTAAACCCCCTTGCGTTGCATCGACGTGGAACCATAACTAAGCCTTTGCTGTACGGCAGGACCTGCAGTGTCTCCCTCGCTCTCTCCCCCTCATGCACACACACAAAATTCTGTCTCCTAAATCCCCAGAACTATCGGGCACGGGGTGGAAACCATGGCGGAGGGTAAAGGGATCTCACGGACTCCCTGGACGTCCTTCTGTCAGCGCCCGCCCTGTTTTCCTTTTCCCACTTGCTTACGGCGGGTGCTCGGAGAGGATGCGGTCCTCGGGAAAGACAAACAGATGGGATGATTGATCGTCTGGACGGGGCGCTTTCTCTGCCAACAGGACGGCTTCCCTCAGTCGCTGGCCCTGACGCACGTCTCCCAGATTTGTTTTGCTTGACCGGCACTCAATTACATTTCTTTCCTCTCTCATAACCACACACTTTATAGAATGAAAACAAAGTAGGTAATGGCTAGGTGCTAATGTGCGAGCGTGGCAAGGCCAGGATACGGCGATTAGTGAGGAAAATGAAATAATAACATTTGAATGGTGAGTACCGGGATGCCGTAGTCGACTCACCCAAAACGAGCTGGGGTTTCGACAGAACGATTTGTTATCATTTCTTGTTGTTCCGCTGCCAAAGAGTTAGCAAAGTAGCAGACCACCAGAGCTAAGAGAAAAGAGGACAACTTATCCGGCGCAAGGAGATGGCAAAGCCTTTCACCTGGTAGACAAAGGGTAAAAGTTCAGCTCAAACCGTAAACGGAAAAAAACACATGCCACAACCGCAGGGAGGGTGGCTGGTACCAGTTGTTCGTCATCACCACCTCTGTGCGCTCACATGCAACCCTAAAAAGAGGCACTGCTACCTGCAACCACCCACCCACCTGACCACATACACACCCAGACACACACGCACTCTAACCCAGACAAACAGTACTTTTGTTCTGCATACAACTTCTCTAAAGGTTTATAGGGGGCTTTTGGCGCGTCTGAATCAAATTGGCCTTCCCCCGTCTCTGGCTTCTAATTAATAAGCGGTCATATCCATTAGAAAGTTTGAGCTTATGTCGGTGTGTGACGTCATCTACCATTAAGATACGGATCACAAGGATTCCTACAGGTAGACAGCAGACACAGAGGTACGATGGATAGGTTTAACCATCTTTTCCCCTTAGGTAACAAAAAAAACCTTCAGCGAATGAAGGGCCTTTATGTTCATCAGCTAAGGTGCTAACAGTTTGTGATGGGTCAGATTCCTGCCTCGCAACGACCCACGGCTCACGCAACTATGCTGTATTCTGCGCCTTAATACGCACCCGCACACGCAAACACACACTCACACGCACAGTGTTTTACTGGTGTTGTACTGTGAAGCTTTCAAGGGGTGTCTGTTGATACTGTCCTTCAATCAGCCACTGACTGGTTACACCCTACGCATCTGTCTTATGTTAGGATGCACACAGGATTGATCGACTGTGTTGTTCCAACACACACACAAACTGTGCAAAAGCACACGCATTCATTAGACATCATAATGCTCTGCACAGTGTCTGTCCTCATAAATCATCCGCAAAGCCCAGCCCTTTGCTGTATCCGGTTTGAACGGTCCATCTCCAGGGGACACAACCTCCACACCAGTCAGCTCCCGCCTCCGCCTCTCGCCTTCTCTGTCCTCTCAGCAGGGTTGCGCCATATCTTTGTGGGGAGGGATTTCGCGTGCACGTGCGGGGGGCATGCGCACCAGTGCTTGCACGTTTGCACATGTGGTTTCCGAGGCTCTCGCACTCCCAACCGCTTCCTCCAACCGCTAATAGCACAGAGGTAGCCGAGGACGTCGGGAGATAAGTGATAACTCTAACTCTCTTTATCGATGCGTTTTTAAAGGCGACTTAACAATTGCAGGCCGGTTTTTGCCCTCCGAGGCATGTGTGTGTGTGTGTGTGTGTGCGTGTGTGTGTATATGACAGCGGGGCTGTGCCACACCGTACAAAGCTCTCCTCCCCCCTCTCCCCCTCCCATAAGGTTTGCGTGAGGAGAAACAAACTATTTGGATGTGTGTCTGTGTGTGTGGGGGGGAGGGGGGGTTATCTGTGTTT
>NC_079434.1:12610953-12623453 GCF_026213295.1 Gadus chalcogrammus | reverse complement strand
AATATGACGGGTGTTACGGGTATACCTTTGTTTGGTGACGACAATGCGCACACACACGCATACGCACACACACACACACACACACACACACACACACACACAGGGGAACTCCATTGTTCGGCCAAGGCCTTGCTCGACCGTCAGGAAAGCGGGCCCACAGCTCACTTCCTCGCACTGCTAAATTTAAAATAAATTTTCTCTAGAATTTCCTGAATGGAGATTTGTTTGGAATATGATGACATAATGAATTCACTTACTGTGTGTGTGTGTGTGTGTGTGTGTGTGTGTGTGTGTGTGTGTGTGTGTGTGTGTGTGTGTGTGTGTGTGTGTGTGTGTGTGTGTGTGTGTGTGTGTGGTCCAGCCAGGTGAATCCTATGGAGAATCAGTAAGCTGTTAAACACAGTTGTTGATGGTTAGACCAACATTGTGGCTTTAGCTGTCTGGTAATGATCTCCTGTCTTATCTATGTTTAGTTTAGCACCAGTTGATTATTCCCATGCTGCACTTCAGTGTTTATCAGTGTTGACTTTGGATGCCCACTTGTCAACCGTGGATTGTTTGCTTGTAAATGTGGATAAGGATCTGGGCATGTTGCTGTTCTTGGTGGGCGTCCAACTCGACTGCATTTGCAACGAGCCAAGAGACTCTAGCTACAGCAAGTGAAGGGAATAAGGGACTGTCTGCAGTCCGTCTGTATGTGTTTGGGTTGTGTTGTTTTATTGGTGAGACGTATAGAAAATGGATCAGAAGCACAGGTGACACTGCGACGAAGTGCTGTGCGCTACGTCGAAACTTTGATCCACGTGGTGTATTGATTGCTCGTGCTGGGGTACACTGAATGGTAAGGAGGCGAATTCTGATCTATTAAAGTGTCGTTGGATAAAAAAACAACACACAGAGTAACATCAGCGTGCAACAGAAAAGCACCAGTGCTTGACTGAGTGAGGCTAATTGAAGTGTTGCAAATTGTTTGATCTTGATGTTGCCTGCATAAGTATTTTGTGACTTGATGACAGCCTCATGACTTTGATTTGGGGTAAGCTAATGTAGATAATGTTGATCCGGAGCCAAGGCGGCCTTTAGGGAAAGTCAAGCTTCAGGCTTGGAGTGCTCTGTAAAGATGAGATTCAGAACGAGCAGCCACTCACTTCCAATTAGCCAGTCCTTATTTATTCCCCCAGTCTGCATTCACTCAATCCTGAGCTTTTCAAAAAATAAACAACAAATGCTATATTTGTTTGCAAGCAAGGCCATGACTCAAGTCAAACAACTCTGGGAATAATTATTAGTGCTCTACCCCTGTATTTTGGTCTCGTCGCATTCCTGCACGAAAGGGGGAAAAAATAGTTTGATGGAGAGGGAGCGCAAGAGATAGAGAGAGGGAGAGAGAGAGAGAGAGAGAGAGAGAGAGAGAGAGAGAGAGAGAGAGAGAGAGAGGGGGGGGGGGGGGGGGGGGGGGGGGGGGGGGGGGGGGGGGGGGGGGGGGGGGGGGGGGGGGGGGGGGGGGGAGGGAGAGAGAGCGAGAGAGAGAGCGGGAGAGAGAGAGAGAGAGAGAGAGAGAGAGAGAGAGGGGGGGGGGGGGAGAGAGAGAGAGAGAGAGAGAGAGAGGGGGGGGGGGGGGAGAGAGAGAGAGAGGGAGAGAGAGAGGGGGGGAGAGAGAGAGAGAGAGAGAGAGAGAGAGAGAGAGAGAGAGAGAGAGAGAGAGAGAGAGAGAGAGAGAGAGAGAGAGAGAGAGAGAGAGAGAGAGAGAGAGAGAGAGAGAGAGAGAGAGAGAGAGAGAGAGAGAGAGCGAGAGAGAGATAATAAAGTAAGAAAAGAGAACAACCGTCAGAGAGGAGAGGGAAGGTGGACCCAGACAGTGAGCTCCACTTATGAACTTTAAAACACAACATGAGTTGTCCTCAGGAAAGCTGGAAATAACACCACCGGGGAAATGTTCTCCCCCTGGCCAGCCATTAGAACACAAACCATTTGTTAAGAGAGACCCCTCAAAAAGCACAGCCCTTTATATAAATACATAAACATATATATATATATATATATATATATATATATATATATATATACACACAACCTCCCCACAAGTAATCACTTCCAGATTATGGGTCTGCTTGGGCCCATGGAGGAGGGTAACGATGGGCAGATGGTCTCTGGGGGTCAATCCACTGGGAGAGGCCCTGGAAAGCTGCGCTAATGCTGCCGTAGCACGCGAGGCTACGCACGTGCTGGCCGGTGATACGCAAACGTACCGCCTTGGAATGCCCCGGAAACTGACATTCACACTCACTAAACAACACCCACCGGAACACACACAGGAAGACCAGGACCTCTGTGACCCTTGACCAGCCACTGTTCTAAAGATGGAGGTGCCAATCCAGTGAAGCATAGCATGCTAGATACTATATATATATAACATAGATATATATAAAAAAAAAAAATCCTCGAAAGAATTAACCTTATATTTGAATATAAAAATCCTTCGGGTGGCTCCCTTTCAACATACTCACACACACCCACACACACACACACACACACACACACACACACACACACACACACACACACACACACACACACACACACACACACACACACACACACACACACACACACACACAAAGGCTGCAGCAAGTGTAATTAAATGCGTGTGGGGTGCTTAATGTGTCTGGGGGTGAGGGGGGATCAAGTGATCGTCGTGATGCACATCATGCTTTATGCATGAAGGCCTGGAGCTCGCCAGCTCGAGGCCTCCAGCGGTGTTATGTGTCTTGGCGGTCGCACCTTGAGCGCTCGTGGGCTCGCACTTCCTCCTGCCAAATTTGTGCAATAGGTCGAGCCATGCAGGCATACAACGACTCGTATCTGTCGATCTGGATGTCCCGCCCTCTCTCCCTCTCTACCCCCCTCTCTCTCTCCCTCACTGGCTCCATCAACATTAAGTAAGTGCTACACATCACGATTTAAATAACTGATAGCATTGTGCCCTTGGTGCGAGCGCTTGACACAATCGGTTCCCTCTGCCCTCCGGCGATTACCGCCCCCGTGCTGCTGTCAGGCAACATGGTGAGCCCCTTAACAGTGCTTATTCATTAAACCTTAAGCTAAGCCTACAGTGATCTAAGCGCTGCTACGGGCTTTCCGTTAAGCAGCACGCTACCTATTCCCATCTCCCAATGGCCTCTCCGCCTGAGTCATGGATCGCTGTTTTGGGGGGCTGTGATGCTGGGGACCGACCCAGATAATGCTCATGGACGGACAAGGGACAGGGAAGGGACTAAGAAGGGCGACGTCCCAAATTAGGTCCAAACCTGAGACAGACAAGGCGGCGGAAAAAAAGCCAAGGATTCAAATAGTTTTTGCCTGGCGTCTGTGTGTCGCGACTGTCCACTTTGCATCCTCCCCTCGGCGGCCTGTCACATGCCGTGACCACGAGCCCCGCCCCTCGTGTTAACACCAAACCCTGCTCTCTAGCTTTCACTCTCACTGTCTTTTCCCCCTTTTCCCAGACATATGGAGAGGGGGCTTTGGAGGATTGGTGTGTGTGTGTCTGTGTGTGCTTGTGCTTGTGCTTGCATGCATGCATGTGTTGGTGGATGTGCGTCAGTGTACGTGCCTTTGTGTGCGGGTCGGTGGGTGTTGTGTGCGAGGGGGCAAGCGGGGGCAGGCCGGAGATTGACAGGAAGCGACCGTGGGATCACGCGAGTCGGCTAAAAGCGGGGGGAAGTCAGGAGACAGAGTCACGCATGGCGGGTCTTTAACCACGCACCCACTTGCCCCTCTGTGCCCTGGCATCTGTCTCTGCTGTGACGCCAGCCTCACAGGGGTGTGTGGTGTGTGTGTGAGTGTGTGTGTGTGTGGTTATGTGTGTGTGTTTTCACCCGGTGGATTTCAGTTATTTTACTGAAGAGATTAGAGTGTGATCAGCGTCTTTCCCTCACTTATTTCAACCTCTAGGAAGACAACCGAAACTATAATATAATATGATAAATGATCATATATGATACGTTAGTTTGAGCACTTGTGTGTCTGCGTTTGTGCGTTTCTGTGTGTTTGCCCCTGATCTCATTACAGGGCAGGTGCATCTAACTGTCCTGTTGCCACGCAAGCCTGGGGTATATGTGTATAACAGTGGGTCCGTGCGTCTGAATGCTATGCATCACTGTTTTTACAGTGATGTGCATGTGGAAAAGAGAGAGAGACATTGTTTTATAGGTGTGCAGTGGGATGGATAGCTCGTGAGGCAGATGGATTCACAAGACTACCATCACACAAGAAACCAACTTACCAGGTTTCAATTGAAGGAACTACGTGATCTACGTGATCACCATGATCTGCGTGATAGATTGTTTTTGGAAAGTGTCTACCCTTTTCCAAACAGCTTCCAAGGACGAGCTCCCAGATGGTTGGTTGAAAGGAGATGTGTCATCGAAAAGAAAGAACTTCCTGTTTCTCACTCCACAGGCTAATAGGAACAGGAAGTAGTATTATCGCAGCAACTGTCCCTGGCTCATATAATGATTAAATTAGCTTCTATTGCCATTCTTCCTCTTAGAAGAAGGCCCCACTCTTTCAGCACTCCTCCTTTATGTTCTTTGCTTGTCAGGAAAAAATAATAATGAGGCTGAATTTCCAGCTAAATTATATAGGAAATAAATTGGAAATTATTCCAAGTACATATTGCAACAGTCATGGATTTATTCAAAATGCGACATTGGCCATGTTATTTCAGTTGCAGTGATTTATCCGGAAAGAACGACACTGCCAGTATCATACGATTTTCGGGTTTTGGGTTGCCGATGGAAACCGTAATAGAATGAGAGCTACATTCCACTGACTCACGCATCGATGCTGTGGGAAGCAACACACGAGGCCTCGACCGTCGCCACGGTCGGCTCCTTCAGAGAAAACCAAAGCCAGCATAACGTCAGGAGGAGAATGGTCTTCTTGATCGCATGCCGCATGCTGCACCAGCCCTAATTCGCGGCACGCTCTACAAAAACAGATCCCGGCAATTACCGCCGCCGCACTAATGAACTACACGGAACCGCCATCATGGCTCAGTCGTAGCAAATTAAACTCTAATCCTCCTGCTCACTCTCTGAGCGAGAGAGCGTGAAAGAGAGAAAGAGAGAGGGAGACACAGACACACACACAGATAAAGCTCCCTGGAGCGCCAGCGTCCTGTCGCAGGGCGACCCACTGGGCCCAGGCACCATCACGGCTGGGGCCCGGGCTTCGGCCAGCCAAGACTACGCATCCAGCGGCCTTCGTGTGACAAAGTACTACTTTAGGCTGGTCTCGTCGTCGGTCCTCAAAAACACATTGAGGTGCAGTGGTCTGATACGCAGTGACGGAGGTCGGCTTGGCTGCCGCCGCCGTCTCTGGAGCCAACGGGATTTTAGGACTCTGATGGTTTAGCCATCATGTTGACTTGGCTCTGATATTCAGGCCCTGCGTGAGTTGTGTTTCTAAATCACGCACTGCTCGTGCCAACAGGGACAGGCTCTTGTTTGGGGTCGGATCCAGACTGTCTGTGGGGGGTCGGGGTTACCTGCGGATCACCTGGTCGCTAGTTTGATCCCTTGAGGGAAAGGTTGACAAAAGTAAGCTAGACGCACAACTGCTGTGGTCGATGTCTAACATCACCATCGCTGGATGTGTGTGTGTTTAGATTTCATCTCTCTGTATTTCATCCTGTTGTACACCGTGTTGCACGATGACAACAGAGTGGAGGCCACTTGTCGTCGGATATTACCCTGAGAAGAGCGGGGATGAATGAACAGTAGATGACCCTAATGAAAAGGGAATGGAGGCCTGAGTCCACCATTTATTTGCATTTTTATGCTTTATTCATGACAGACACAGTGAGAGTTAGGAGAGAGAGCGAGAGAGCGAGAGCGAGAGAGCGAGAGAGCGAGAGAGCGAGAGAGAGAGAGAGACAGAAAACAAATGACCGCGGGCTGGATTCGAACCCGGGCTTGCTGCCTTAAGGACCAAGCGCTCTACCCGGTAAGCCTGGGCGGCGCCCCTGAGCCCCCTGTAAGAAGAATGTCACACCCTCTTCAAAGCCGTGATCCACTCACACTAGCACACATGTGCAGAAAACCAAAAAACACACATCCACACAGTGGTGCGGGCTCCCTTTCAGCGGGGGGAACTGAAGTTTGCGTGCACATTAAACATACCCAGATCCTGACTCATCCGCGGCGGCCGCGACTGTTCCTCATGTGACTTAACAGTGGTGAGCTGCTGAGCCCAGGGAGCCGATGGAAGTCAGGGGAAGGCAGACGGAATAGGAGGAGAGAAGGAGAGAGCGAGCAGTGGGGAGAGCAGAGAGTGGCAGGGACATAGCGTGCGAGGACCTAATGGAATGCCTCAGCCCCAGATGGGCCACATCAGTAGCCCGCAATCAACAAATTGGGCCCTGCCAAGTTTACACACTTTTTTAGATCTCAAAAGAAAAACCTGCTCCTTTTCCCCCCAGTGCCTGTAGTCTGCCATGACTAACAGTTATTAATTGCTGTGACCTGTTTTCCGTTGCGGCTGAGTGGAGAAAGGAGAGCAGAGAGGAGACGGCAAGGGGAGATTTAGCACCATCTCACGAGGATTTTCTAAGAACAAACGACAACAAAAAATAGAAAATAATCTCTTCGTTAAAAAAACAAATACAAAGTGATAAATATGGCTCCCTCTCCAATATGCTATGAGTTTGACCTCCCCAGCCGCTCTGATAGAGCTGTTTGGCAGCACCAATTGAAAAGTTATTTCAGCACTTTGGGGAAGCTAGCAACAACTGCCTGCAGCAGTTACAGATCCCTCCGACCGGACAACTCGGAATCACAAGGCGATGTACTCCCACAAACATTTCCTGTTTCCTGGGAGTTTACAACATTGCTGACGAAATTGTAACAGGCAAAGGCTGGAACTCATCTTCTGCGATGAGTCAACCCAAGCACTCCCATGATCCTTTGAGCAGTGCATTGTCCAGTACAAAGTCAATGAGGTGCCTTGCCTCGCTGCCTTTGCGGGATGTACGTACCGTTAGAGTTTAGAAAGAGGATCAAAACTCTAAGGATCGTTCGATCTAAATAGAGGATTAACAACTACCGGTTAAGTGTCTAGCCTATAGGCTCAACAGCTTTTCAAACAAATTGACACCTGAAACAGCCTACGGGATCTATTTGTAACAAGGTTATCAAACAGGAAGGTTCTCCTTTGCTGAAAATTGGCTCTGTAATTACTATGCAGCCGACTTTTTTTTTACCTGTGGGAACAGCAATTTCTAACATGGCCCACATGTTAGAGAGAGAGAGAGAGAGAGAGAGAGAGAGAGAGAGAGAGAGAGAGAGAGAGAGAGAGAGAGAGAGAGAGAGAGAGAGAGAGAGAGAGAGAGAGAGAGAGAGAGAGAGAGCGTGCGCGGGACTCCCAATGCATGTTAAATGAATCATCCACCAACATGAATCTCCAGGTAGCAAGCCAGGAATCCCACCCCCCCCAAACCCCCACACCCCCGCACACACACATTTATAATATAGATATGCATACATACACACACGCCCCCGATCCCTTGTAACAGAAGCCTGTGCCACGCCCAGAGGTTACCCAACCTTTAGTTCACCTGCCAACCCCATCAGATCCCTGGCTCGCCATCAGTGACCTAAAGAACCCTCTTATCTCCATATAAACACCCATCTGGCTAACGTCAACGGCCAAATGCATATCTGATCTACTCTTCGCAAGAAGGAAACTAAAACATAACATGAATCTTATCGCATTCATGAGAAAAGCGTTTCTGTTTTGGATAAGTGTTTAACGCTCGCTGGAGGTTCATCTAGTAAGAATAGGAATCAAAAACGCAGAGTACCAACAAGTTGCGGCGAAGGCTTAGGAGTAATGCAGTGTAAATGTATGGGGATTACAGAGCTGGCTGGAGCACATCTGGAGGGAATGCAGTGTGGGTGGCCAGGGGGCCACAATTGATCACTTGTTGAAAGGACCTTGATGGCAGGTGTGCGTGCGTGTGTGTGTGCATGTGTGAGCGTGCGGTATACATCCAGCAACAATGTATACCAGTTAATGTGAGGTTAATGAGAATCTGGAGGTCAATGGTCCAATACATGATACCTGCTAGCTGAAGTAGGAATGAGGAATTCATGTTCATAGTTATTTCAATCACGACTTGTTTGTAATTTCTGCTCGATATAGGGACACACATGCGACGGAAGCTGGTTGAGCCGTGTGGTAAATTCATTATGAGCAGGTAACGCCCTGAACTACAGTACCGTGGGCGTTCAGCCTATAAGGAACGCATTCTGTGCCCCACCTAGACACGCCAGCCCGTTCCATCGTGGGATGCATGCCACAGGTCAAACCCTGCTATAATGACTGCCCGCTTTACTAGCTTCCGTCGCATGTGTGTCACTATTGCGAGCAGAGAGAGAGAGAGAGAGAGAGAGAGAGAGAGAGAGAGAGATAGAAACCACCAAGCTGTGGAAGTACAGTGGGAGATTCCTGAATTGATGGGAAATTACTTATCCACTTTAACCAGTCAGGAGTCAGTGACATGTGACAATGTTAAAGGCCAGCACACACAGTATATACTGTATATTCTGCATATAATATACACTATTATTCAAGCGTGTACACACACACACACACACACACACACACACACACACACACACACACACACACACACACACACACACACACACACACACACACACACACACACACACACACACACACACAAACTGAATCCCCAAGCTGAATACATGATGATTCACAAACTTTCTCGGAGAAGTTATGTAACATTCCAGTTATTAGCCAAGGAACCAAAACAAAACCACCGCACGCAAACAGCATAGAGGTCAAGTCCATGCTCTGGAAAAACACTAACTGTACCTCTGGCTCCCTCCTCTTTGTTTCTCTGTAAATCATCTATATCTTTATTTCATCGCTCCCTCTTTCCCTTTCGCTTACTCTCTCCGTCTCTCGTTGGTTCTTTCTTTCTATACAAGGACCACATGTGGACCTGTGAGGGAATGCAGTCAGACGTTATTAACTCGGTAACACGCCACACGGGGCTCTCCTCACTGCGTGACGGGGCCCTTGTGACTCGCCAAAAGGGCCCCAGGTCTGCGGAGCATGAGCACCATAACTGGGCCCTTGGAGGCCTGGGGTGTTCTGAGCCTGGTTGCGCTGCGGTAGGAGGGAGGTCTCTCACTGCTGGTGGGAACTGTTTTAACTGTGCTTAACCATCTTATATACAGGCCTTCCTCGCATGCAAGGCATGCGAGGAAGGCCTGTATATAAGGCAGTAAAGCAACGTTAAAAAGTGCAAAAACTTAATTCAGTTTTATCTAGTTCGGGACTCGGAGTCCCCGAAGAGCTACGCTCAACTGTTTTTTTTTTACAATAATGGTCGTTAAACGTGTCCTAGTTTTTTAATCACTTCAAACATTTAGTTGTATAATTGTTGTTCTAAGGTGAGACCTGGCTGGGGAAAGGTTTAATGTGGTTTGTTTGCAAGAAGCGTATTTTTTAAGGGCATCATTATACTAAAGTATGCTGATATACTCTTCAAGTGGAGCTATACCTGAGGCAGAACGGCACTGTTTAACCGAAGGTACAATTCCCTTTGCGGCATCCTTGTGAAATTCTATATTTTGCGCTCTTCAGTTATTTATCTTATTAAAGAGATAAAAGCCTGGACTGAATGGGAGCAGCAGGTTTCCTAAATCAGGGGTTGGCAAATGTGCCTTTTACAGGAGACGAGTCAGCAGTAATAAAGCAAAATGGAAGCAACATGTGGGGATCCCATCGTTCTATTTAACTAGGGTTATGTTTGTGAGTGTGGGTGTGTGTGTATATGTGTGTGTGTGTGTGTGTGTGTGTGTGTGTGTGTGTGTGTGTGTGTGTGTGTGTGTGTGTGTGTGTGTGTGTGTGTGTGTGTGTGTGTGTGTGTCTCTGTGTGTGTGTGTGTGTCTCATGAAACATACCCTTGTGTTTAATGAATGAATGTGTGGGTTGTCGAAGCCGGTGAGATGAGTGTTTGTTCATGCTTAAGCAATGTCTGTGTTTGGAGAGAGTATGGCAGTTGTGCTATGAGATGGATTAGGTGTGTGTCTGTCCCTGTCTGTCTGAGGGGCTGTTTCCATGCATGTCGGTGTTGTGTGCGTGTGTGCATGTGTGCGTGCATTAGCGCGTGCGTGCACTTGTGTGTGCGTGCATACGTGTGTGTACGTGCATGCGTGTGTGGGTGTGTGTGCGTGCCTGTTTGTGCGTGTGTGTGTGCATGTGTTTGTGTGCGCTGCAGCCAGCATCCTGTGTACGAGCGAGGGGTGAATGGGGGATTCTGTGGCGTGAGTGCTGTGTGGACTGACACCTTCCCAGCTTCCTATCTGTGGAGCCCAACACCACGACCCCAACAGACAGAACAATGGACCCTTTCCTCTTCTTCTTCCCCTGCCGCTCCGTTATTTTCATCCAGGGTTAGGGAGTTTTTACCCTGCCTTTGAAGTTCCCTTCTTTGATGCTAAAGACCCCAGCATGAAGGAATATCTGTAACCTTAGGTTGCAAATACCTGCCACCAGGTTGTGACACAACTTGCGCCCAAAAAAATAAGAAACACTTACTGGAAGTGGTTGTCATTGTTGCTTTATTTCTTATCGTTTTCAGCGGCACCTGACGGAGACAGCCCTATGTGTTTCTGCCAGGGAAAGAAAAACACGCCTGCACTGTACTCTACCGTCTGTGTTTCATTGACGCTGAACCGCCCCAGCCAAATCCCTTCTTCTCTTTTTTTATCCCACTCCCTAGTTTCAAGGATTCCACAGTTGTGAGTAACGGCATCTACTCCGGGGGACGAGGCATCGTAGTTCCCGGCGTTGCCATGGTGATGGTGGTGGTGATGATGTGGGGCTTATTGTGTGTACACACACTCACAGATGGAAGGAGGGGTGGACGGGCCAGGTCTGCTGCCAGTAATGCACTGCTTCCACGAGGTGCCCTGCACGCTCACAACAAACCGTAATTGGTCCTGATCACGCTCAGCCTCAGAGACATACAGCCGAACTGACAGGCAAGGGGGCGAGCGAGCAAGGCGGGGAAGGAGAGCGAGGGAGTGAGAGAGCGAGAGAGCGAGAGAGCGAGAGAGCGAGAGCAATGTGGGGAAAAGGTGGGGGAGAGCGGAGTGATGGCACGGCAGTGTGACAGAGTCAATTGTGACACAATCGGATGAACTGTAAATATTGACCCTGCTGTGCACGGCTGGCCGTTCCTGCAGCCAAACAGACGGCGGCAGTCGCACGCACGCACGCACGCACGCACGCACGCACGCACGCACGCACGCACGCACGCACGCACGCACGCACGCCCGCACGCAAATACACACACATACACATCTACCATCTCAAGAGAGATGTACACAGCACAGAAGCACAGAAAAACACAGAGAGGGAATCTCTGGATAATCTTCTCACATTCACTCCATACTCTCTCGCTCTCTTTCTACGTAACGACATGCTCTCTCTCTCTCTCTCGCCCTCTCTACAGTACGACATTCTCTCTCTCTCTCTCTCCCACAGACTGTACACTGACGCCCCCCCCCCCCCCCCCCCCCCCATGTAAAGCGAGCGGGGCATGGATACAATGTGCTCCACTGTGCTCTCCGAGGGCTATCATTACAGTTCACACGCGATCCGCGCAGCGCGCCGATAGGTCCCTCCGTCCCCCTGCGTCTCTCAGTCTCCTCGTCTGCCTCCCTTCCTCTCTGTCTCCTCCCCCCTCTGACCCCCCTCCTCTCGTTCTCTCTTTTTATACCATCTCTTTCTTTCTTCCTTCCTCTTTCAATCGGATGTGAAAGCACGGCCCCTCGCTTGATCCCCTGGCCGTGCAGCCAAACGCACGCACACACCTTTGACCCTCTGCGGTCACAAGGGGGTGTTTCAACACTCATATATTAACGACTGTGCGGATTTTTCCTAAAAAACGTCAAACCTGACACCATGTTGTTATCGTACATCTCCTCATGTCCTTGCATGATACGCCGATATCCTATTGTCCTCCGACAATGGTGGAAGGTGTCCCGTGCACTGATTAAAGATTAGCCGGATGGGCTTCTGAGATGAGGCCAGCAAAGGGCTCGCTATCTTCTCTTCATTTCCTCCAAAGTCATTCTTCTTCTTCTGCTTAATCGTTTCCATCTGCTCAGCCCCCAATGGTAGTGCATGGCCGCAGGAATCTCTCCTTAATATTTCAGGCATGCCGTGCCCAGAGCGGGAATCTGATACCTGGATCTCTCTCTCTGTACCTCTCTCTCTCTCTCTCTCTGCTTTTATCAGTCTTTTATGTCTGCCTCTGAGCAAGCTATCTGTTCCCTGTTGCCTGATGCTTCGGTAGGCCTTCAGTACAGATCTGTTGACGCCCCCCCCCCCCCCACACACACCCAAAAGGATGGTGTGTGTGTGTGTGTGTCTGTTCCTTTGGTTTGCGTTGT
>NC_079434.1:12605953-12608453 GCF_026213295.1 Gadus chalcogrammus | reverse complement strand
GCAACGAGGAACACCAAAGAATTCCCGCAACCTATTTGAGAACTGCGGCAGACAGAGCCGCACATTGTCCGACCGTAACCCCCAGCACTCGTCCACCCCTTCGCCGTGACGCTCCCGCCCGCTCCCACTTCTCCACCAGCCTCGCTTTCACTTCCTCTCTGTCGGTGGTTCGTCTGACTGCCCGTCTTTGTCTCTCGCTCACCTCTGTCCTATGGCCCCGTTGCCCAGAGGAGTCCATTAACCACAGAGGTAAAGGAGCCACGACAACAGGGCCATAAAAGTGGACACAACAGGGCTATAGTAGTGAACACAAGGGTTTTGAGAAGTGGTAGATATGGAAGGAGAACATTATGCAAGGAATGAATCTCTTTGCACTTTTTCTTTCTGAAACGTGACACACCGAGGCGGTTTATTCCGTGCATACAACAGCTATCGATCTCCATTAGGTATTAGTTACTTTCTTCTATAATGTTATTCTTTTTTTTATAGACTTAATCAGCTGATATCAAAATAAACTTCTGCGGCGCTTTGAGCATATTTTTATTTTACAGATTTGAAGGGCATTGGTTCCGAACTGTTAAAAGTCATTGGTTATTGAAAGAATACCGTTGTATAAATATGTAAACACATTGGTCAAGAGACGACGAGACAGGCAGGTGGATACAGAGAGAGGGCTGGGAGAAATCAAGACATGCAGAGGATACAAGGACAGCGAAGGAGAAGGAGAATAGGCGAGTCGACAAAACAAGAGAGAAAAGATGAAGACACTGAGACTGAAAAGACAGGAGGACTCAACCAGGCAAAACAGAATCAGGCGAACACACTACACTAGACAGGACTACTTTCCACTTTTGGAATATTGATCCCTCTCATAGGTTCTGCATGCGGGAACACATGGACTTACACATACACGCAACCACATAGAAACTCACACACACCTCCTCCACAGCTCATCAGTCTTCGCTGCTCCAAGAGCCCTGGACATCTGACACACAGACACTCTCAAACACTCCTCACACCCCCCCACCCAAAACAAAACGCGATGCAGAATGAAACGACCCTACTGGCTGGTGGGGGCGGCGGCGGCGGAGTGAGAACTAGAACCGCATGAGGATTTTGGCCGAGGAGGAGTAACCCGCCAAAAAAAAGGTTGCATGAGAAGGAACAAGGAGGCCTTAAAGATGGTGGCGAGATACAATACGGCTTGGACCTCAGAACCTCTGGCAGGTGTTTATGCACTCTGCTCTCCACCCCACATCTGGACAGCCAAGGCGCCAGGTGTTGCAGGCGAGTCCAGCCAGCCGCGTAAGTTGGACACGTGGTGCTTTGCATCCTAACAGGTTCTGACTAGATGTAGAGTCCAGTGAGAACAGGTGGCGCTTCGCATTCCCTGTCCAAACTGGTTCTGACTAGAAGTAGAGTCCGGTCAGAACCAGTTTGGACAGTTGGTGCTTAGTAACTCCTGTCCTAACTGGTTCTGACTGGATTCTTGTCGGGCTTCTATCTGCCAACATTGAGTAGGATCTAGTGATCGTAATGATATTATTTTTTTGTCTAGAATCATGGAAAAAAATACTTTATATTTGTTTCATATTTAATGAACAACAACAGCCCCAGCTATGAACCTCGGTCAGATTCATTGTCATTGGGAAATTCAAAGAATATACAATATGTGTGCCTTAACCAGAAACAGGACATGTTGAAATGTTACCAATATGGGCTCTGCAAATATTTAGCTATAAGCTACAGAGTCCAATTTACTTTAAGTAATAAACACAAGCTGTAAAATATGTTCCAAGGCAAAGAGAAAGTCTCCTTCCTAGTCTGTCATAACCCTCCAACCACATCTCTGCCTTTAACTCCCTCCCCCATTGACCCCGACGTATCCTGAGCCTCTCCACAACACACCCTCCCCCCCCACCCTCCCCTCCTAACATGGCATTGTGTTAAAAATCGCTCATGGCATTTACGAGTTGCGTGACACAATACACGCCAGGCCCCCCCCCCCCCCCCCCCCCCCCCCCCCCCCCTCCTCTCTCTCTCTCTCTCTCTCTCTCTCTCTCTCTCTCTCTCTCTCTCTCTCTCTCTCTCTCTCTCTCTCTCTCTCTCTCTCTCTCTCTCTCTCTCTACCTCTCTCTCTCTCTGTCTCTCTCTCTCTCTCTCTCTCTCTCTCTGACAAATGGCCATCTGCCCGACACTCTGTGATGCTCATTTTGTGTGTCAACATCCAGCTGGTCAACTATGATAGTACAGTAGGCAAATCTAAACAACGACAATTGATATTCCCACTGAAAGATATCTCAAGGTTTCGTCTCTTGGTTTATAAGCTGTGTGTGTGTGTGGTGTGTGTGTGTGTGTGTGTGTGTGTGTGTGTGTGTTACTCAGTGTGTGTGTGTGTGTGTGTGTGTGTGTGTGTGTGTGTGTGTATATGTGTATGTATGTGTGTGTGTGTGTGTGTGTGCGTGCGTGCACGGATGTGTTAACTGTGTGAATTCCTGCG
>NC_079434.1:12570953-12600953 GCF_026213295.1 Gadus chalcogrammus | reverse complement strand
GCCCATTTCACGCAGGCAAGTCAAGAGAGAGCGCACTTTTGGTTTGCATTGAGCCTTGTTTTGTCTTTTCTCTGCATGGGTTTCAAGATGCAATGCTGAATGGCCCAGTTGGTGTGGGGTGCTGGGCGACATGCACGACTGAATGATGTCCTTCTTAGAAAACAGTGACAGTAAAGAGGAAGTAGGATTTCATCAAACGAGATCTGACTATAATTATACTAGTTATCATGACGGCATTCAAAATGAGTCAAATCTATTTAAACTACATACGGCTATCTGGGATCTGGTTTTCCTTGGCACTCTCCCTTGCCCTCTCTTCCTCTCCCTGCACGCACCAGGCAGCCAGGCCAGGCGCACCAGTCAGTAGCCCTGATAGAGATTGCGGCAGACAGCCTCCAACAATGGTGTTGGGCCAACAAAGCCTGCTGCTCTCTCTGCAGGCGCTGATGCCTGCTCAATCGCCCCCGCACACACACACACACACACACACACACACACACACACACACACACACACACACACACACACACACACACACACACACACACACACACACACACACACACACACACACACACCTCTGCACACCTCTTTGCTGCCACTAGCTGTCATAGTTAGCGTCAAACATTGGACGGGACACAGAGGGGGTGGGGGGCGGGGGGGCGGGGTCCCTTTGACACTGATTTGAGTAATTCACTTATGGCCTTTTGCGATCCAAGTGGTGGAGGGGGGTGGTTAGCCCTGCTGAACCCCCCCCCCCCCTGGCTCTGTTTAGGCTTTGTTAGGGGGGAGGGAGGGAAGTGATGGGAGGGGAGTGAAGTCCACTCAAGCATAGCACAGTGCTTGTGGCACGAGGGGGGGCGCGGGCGGGGGGGGGGGGGGGAGGGGGGGGCGGACAAAAGGCGGCGTGGCGCCTTTGAGTAGCGCTACTAATGAGCGGGCTGTGAGGACCCTGAACACACGCGTCGGCTGCTCCATTCAGGACCCTTCACCTACACGGGGGATTAGTGCGGCTGGCCTGTCACACCGCGGATCAGCTATTGTGAGAACTTTTGGGGGTGGAGGTGGAGCAAGGGGGGGGGGGGGTTAAACAAGACCACCCCCCCCCCCCCCCCCCCCACCCCCTTCCAAAACACCCTTCCATGCAAAACTCAAGTGTGAGAGAGAGAGTGGTTCTAAATGAGCCGTGTGGACGAAGCGGACGTGCGACCTAGCACGCGATTGGCTGGCGTCCGTCGTTAGTCAAAGCAGAAGGAATACATTAACATTTACGCTAAGGACGGGCCCCACATCCCTCTTCTTGTCACATGATTACGGCCTCTGAGGACGTGCCTTTCGGACCCCCTGAATGGGGGTTGAGTCTCGCGCGGCGGGGTTCATTTTTCTCGTCGCAGCGCAGAACGTGTTAATATTTACGTTGGGGATGTGCGAGAGGGGGGGGGGGTTCTGTATACACACACGTCTATTGCTGTGTGTGTATACAGAAGCGGTGCCGTGAAATTACAGATGTGGCGTGCCGGGGAAAGGGGAAGGAGAGCCGCACACACACCGCTGAGAGGGAGCGCACGCACTGTGGCTGCCTGGACTCTGCTCTGCTCTTCTGAACGGCTGGCGATATATGTATGGATATATACGCATTCGCAATGGGACATTAGCCCACAGGGAGGAGGGAGGAGGGGACAAAGTCCCGAGGAAACTAGGGAGAAATAAGGGAAGTGCAGCGGACGCAAGTAATCAGTAATGTGTTGTTGATGACAGTTTCATCCGTTTGGAGGAAATAGGAACTTTCGGGGCCTCCGACGCCAGTGGCCCCGAGGCGTATGGCGGCTTGCCTGCCCGCAGCCTCGCTCTGGCACGTGTCGTTCAACTGCTCCGACGAGCCGCTGCAGGGTCGAGAGCGTGGAACCATATAAAGTCACCGTTGGCGCCGCCTGTGTGTTGACCTAAGATAACGAGCCCCTGTTCCAGGATGTTTTACAGTTTTTTTTAAATAGGCCCCTGGTTCACTTGCAGATCCTCTTGGAATTTGGGAGAGAATCAATTAATCTGTGTAGAAGAAGAAGGTGGACTGCAACACACACAAACACAGACACACACGTACGCATATACACTCACACACACAAACTAAACAAATAATGCTATTCGCCTCCGTTCCATCATGGCCTTTTCCCCGGTGAGGACTGATGCATGTAGGCTACGAGAGAGAGTCACGGGTCAGCCAAAGTTTAGCAGACAGAAGTCTATGAGTGAACTTGTGACCCGTTTCCACTGCGCTGCGACTTTATGAAAGAAACAAATACAGAAAAACGATTGCACTTCCTCCTTTTGGCCAGAATCCAACAACAAACACTGCTGAAAAATTTGACTACAATCGCTCGTTTCTCCTAACGGGGGGACTCCAAAGCATGACACCTGCTGGATTCTTCAACTCACTATGATATTATCAACCCAAAAGGAGGATTTAGAATCAAGTAGCTGATTGGGATGATTCTTAATCCAGGGAATATGTCTCCCGCTCCGCTGTCGCTATAGCGTGCATGGTGGGGCTGGTGAAAAACAAACAGCTGCTCACCCAAACACCTCCCCTTACACCACCACCACCACCACCACCACCCCCGCGCCCGCGCCCACGTGCCTGAGGGTGGCCTTGCGTGAGCCCTTGGGCTCTGTGGCTTCTCTCTCTTCCTCTTTTCTTCCAATGACCACCGAGAGCCAGGCTTACGACAGACAAACTGCTACCCAGACACAAAGCCGCTGATTGAGTGGGTCTGATTTCTTTCAGAGATGCGATCGATAAACCAGAGGCAAGGAGCCTGTTCAGGTTTGGCCTTTTGCCGCGGTGAAGTCGTGTTTCCCGGTCTGGTTGGCTGCGTTACTGTGTGTGTCTAGGTAGGTATTTGAAGTATTGTGTGGCTGCGTGTGTGTGTGTTCTAGGCTCAATCAAAGGAGCTTCGATGGATGAATACGTGTGATCTGTCATCTTCAAGTGGGCATTTCAGAAAGCATGCATGCATGCTCCCGCAACACGCAAATCATGCACACATTTAATCCGGATTACCAGCCTGTCAGCGCGTTGGAGAAACTTGATGGACAGCTCAGAGAAGGTGGGGCTGGGACAGTTTGGGCACAGAACACACACCTGGAATGTAAACACAGCGCCACCTTAACCCGTAATGAAGGGGGAGGGAAAGCAGAAACCCCACACGGAGTTGGGGACGGAGAGACGGATGTACGGGAGAAACAGGACCCGGATGACAGGAGAATCAAGGCGGAGTGTACGCTGGGAACGGACGGCGGGCGATGGATGGATCCTTCATGGCACCTTAGGGTGCCAAGAGGGAGACTTTAGTGGCATCTAGAGGGAAGCACCCAGACGTTCTAGAGGGATGGACCCAGACGGTTGGAGGGATGTGCGCTGATGATAGGAAGGGAGAGGAGGGCGGGTCGGGGGGGCAGGGCCGAGTAAATAGGGATCCTCTCCAGTGCCATTTGTAGCCCGCGGGGGCGGACTGCGGAGGAAATCTGATCGCCGGGCCACGAGGGGCGAGGCCGGAGCTGTCGACAGGCGCCGTCCGAAGAGGTCCCCGCGGCACCACCCCATCAAAGACCCGGAGGAGCCATGTTGAAAATAGCCGCCGCAGCAGACACACAATCACTAACACACATGCACACGCACACACACACACACACACACACACACACACACACACACACACACACACACACACACACACACAGTCACTAACACACACAAAGTCACTAACACTGTCTTGTCCTGTCTTGTCTGTCCTGTTGTAAACTCCACTGTACCAAAACAAATTCCAAACATGTATACATGTCATGGCAAATAAAGTCTTCTGAATCTGAATCTGAATCTAACACACAATACAGTAACCAACATACACATACACAAACACAAACACACACACACACAAACACACACACAAAGCGATTCTCTCAGTGGGGTGAGTCTCCACAGTGAGGTTTTATAGGGAGGGAAATAATAAAATGAGACGGAATGCAATCGGAAGCAAACAGGCTAATGACGCATTAGCATGATCGGCTAAATATCCTCATAAAGAAAATAACGGGCTTATTACGAGCTGTGCATTAGCCTCCATTGACGTTTCATAGTGCCCTCGAGGTCTGTTCTTTATGTTCTTCAACAGCTCCTTCTGTACTCATGACCTCCATTCTCTATACTCAATACACCCAGGCACAGACGCACACACACACACTCACATGCACGTGCACAGACACACACACACTCACACACGCACACACATACACACACACACACACACACACACACACGCATATGTGCACAACCGCATACGCACACACACCAACACACACAACCGACATGGTTGCAGTGTGTGTCTGCTACCGTTACCTGCTGTTCTGCTGGAGCTCCGATGCGCCCCATTGGCTCGGTAGCGTAGGCCTGTGTTTATATCTTTAATCCCCTAATGGATTCCCCATCCCTGTACACAACTCTCTCAAGGGTGCCCTCTGACCCCGCCGCTGTTGGAGCCTAATGCACTGTGGCAGCACGGATTTGAGTCTAAAGAGGGGAACAGTGCCAGAGTTAGGCCTGTTGTTCTCGGCCAGTATGGTGAAATGTTCTTTTTTTATAGCCAGCCTCTCACCCACAATCGTGAACACTTCCTTACAGGACAAAGAAATGCCAACGATTTAAAGATTTGAAGACGCTCGAGTAAACGTGCTGAATGTCGGAGTGTTAATAACATGACTATATACAGGGAGGCTAAAAGTAGCCGACAGTGGTCATCTAATTAATTACCAATCTATTAATTGACACAGATGATATTATTTATTAAGCTGTCAGGGATCCCAGTGGAACAGGTTAAAGGGCAACATGCACACACAGCCTTGCACATGGGTAAACCATCAGAGAATAGCCTTGGACCGGGTGGAAGGAGGAGCGGAACAAAGACAATTGGGGCATGGAGACAAAGGGGCAGGCCACGGTTAATCCCGCAGGGTAAATATTTAACGAGCTCAGCGATTTCAGCAACGGCAGAAACTTGGCACGGGAAGCATCTACAGCCTGCTTACTGTCAACACGCACACAACACAACACATCTCCACAGGCGCGCCTCAAAGAATGTTCAGCGAGAGCCAGTGAATCCCCCCCAAAACGCCAAACCCCTCTAAATCACCTATGTCATCAGCCTGCAGCTCCTGCTTTCCGGATTTATGATTTGTTGGACTTTGGTTTTGGTTAAATTGGTTTCATAAGTTGTATAAAGAATGTATGTATAAATAAATATATACATATATTAGAGACAGAGAGAGAGATAGGATAAGTACACAATTATGTATAGGGTTAGTATTATATATATATATATATATATAGTGAGTGAGTATATATATATATACACACTCACTCACGCACAAGAAACACACACACACACACACACACACACACACACACACACACACACACACACACACACACACACACACACACACACACACACACACACACACACACACACACACACACACACAACAATGGGTGTTGTTTTACCTGAGGTAAAGGGATCCAGAATCAAGATAAATTTGATCAAAATTATACGTTGTAAAACTCCTCACCCAAACACACACACACACACACACACACACACACACACACACACACACACACACACACACACACACACACACACACACACACACACACACACACACACACAAGCAATATTTGCATCGAGAACACAATTGGCGTTATGTGTGAAGGGCTTCCTGTGCTCCTCCCTTGGGCGTCACGTCTTGTCTCAGGGTAGCAGGGGAACGGGACGTCCCTCAATGCGTTTCTCCATCCACTTATCTTTATTACCCCTCCACCTGCTTTTGCATTTCCTCCCTCCCCTCAAGCATCTGAACATTAAGTACTCTGAGATTCAACAATGTTACTGCGGGTAAATACAACCACGTCACTCACTAACACGTTACTATGTGTTCCTGCACACTATTCTACGGCACGTAGGACATTTCAAACCACAAAGATCAAGAAAGGCACTCGTTTCAAAATGATGCCTGATGTCCTCATATTGATGCCATATAAACATGGTAATAATATAATAATAATAAAAAGAAGGAGCGACAAATCGGGACTCAACTCAATGGGGAGGGACCTATCCTTATCACACCAAACTCTACAATGCCCTTCTCCTGCTCACGGTGTGGTCGTGTGGCACAGAACCTGCGGCTGTAAACGGAGAGCAGAGTGAGCAGCCATAAGGGGAGGGGGCCACAGCGCATGCTACTCACAAATCCCTCACGTTCCACTCGCCTCAATCTGATTGGCTTAGCATCAGAGGACAGCCGAGTTGCGCACTACTGCTACCAATGACAACCGGACTGGGGGAAAAATAGTATCCGACATGAATTTCCCCAACAAATTTTTATTTTATTTTTTTATAAAAAAAATAACAATAATCTTTCACTTGTAAAAAGTACTAAGTAAGCAAGTAAACGACAATTTCAATAAACAGAAAGATAAGCACAAGAAAAATACCCCAACAACATGACTCACTTCCCCAAAAGCTAACCACAGAACGATGGCCCTCAACAATGCTAATGCACACAGGAAACTCTGCACGAAGGGGATTATTACCTTGTCTGCTACATTGCGTTATGCTAATGCTAATACACACTCAGCATAGTTTGTTTGAGCTTGTGAACCTACCAGCAGGGGGTGTGTGCATGCTTGTGTTCATGTATGTTATGTGTGTGCAAGCATGTCGATGTATGTGTGTGTGTGTGTGTGTGTGTGTGTGTGTGTGTGTGTGTGTGTGTGTTGGCTGCCGCCTGAGTACGATGAAGGGAGATAAAGATAAAGCATTGCAGCATTGCGGAACAGCCATCGTTTCGACCAAATTTGAAAAGGCATTTTTGTGCCGCCTGGGGTATCTCCCTGCCATCAGGGGCGGACGGATGCTGGTCTCCTCTCTGAGACATCAACCCTCGCCTGCAGCCCAATATTTTGACTGTGCAGCCTTGCAACTAGCAGCAAGCGCTCTGAAATGCCCCATGACCGTCGGAGCGCTTCAGAGATCCTACAGTAACTCAGAAGCCATCCAGGGGTGTGCCCTCTGCACTAACAGGTTATGAACCTCGTTCACCAGACCCGTGCAGTGAAACAAATGTAGGGATGACAGAACGGCAGACTGAAGCAAAATCATTTGGACATTGCCCAGTTCATTCAGTGTGCAGTGTTTTTTCAGGCCGCTAGCATCATAATCAAGTCAGTCTTCCTGTCTCTCTGTCTCTGTCTCTGTCTCTGTGTGTGTGTGTGTGTGTGTGTGTGTGTGTGTGTGTGTGTGTGTGTGTGTGTGTGTGTGTGTGTGTGTGTGTGTGTGTGTGTGTCTGTCACAAACACTAACACACACACACCTGCTTTGTGTGTCTTCAACCGTCAAAAACACCCAGGCACACATCCCTCTCAGCGGGCAAAATGTCAACAACATTGTCAAAAATATGGACGGGAACATAATTAAATATAATTGCGTTTCAACACACAAATTCAGTCCAGATAATCCGATGATGAGTGCCCTCAAAAAGCAAATGGAAGGATCAAACATTTACATAGTGGCTGTAATGGCCAAGCAGGTCGGGCAACTCTATAGACACTCATCTCCCTTTCAAATGATCATGTCTTCGGGCCTGGGAAAACACAGCCCTCAAACTGGAACCAACTGCCGTCAGAGTCTCACGCCTTGGCCCATGTCACATGCTTCGTACGAAATGCCAGGCGGGTGAGCTGTCGGGGGGGGGGGGGGGGGCTCACCTTGGAAGAAGCTCTTGACGCGGAGGTAGGAGACGGCCAGGCGCAGCACTGAGAGCTTGTCCAGCTTTGTGATGACGTCGGGGGGGAAGGGCAGAAGGCTGGCCAGCCGGTCCAGCTCGGCATTCAGACGGTCGCGGTGCCGCTTCGACGGGTTTGTCTTCTCGGTGGACGACGAAGGCTTCCTGGTGGTTGGGGGACAGATGGACAGACGGTCAGACGACGGACAGACAGGGGTTTTTGGGTGTAAAACACGGGGGAGGGGGGGGGGGGGGGGGGGGTTTGGGGAGCTTACACCGAAGAAGGACACAGACACAGTTAATATAAATAGTATGTGTGTGAATGCATGCACATTGTAAAATACACAAGGGTAGGGGTCGTTCAATTCACAATAATAATTATAATAATAATTCATTACATTCATACTGTGCTTTTCAGTGCACCCAAAGCGCTTAAATATTGTGTGTATGTATGAGTGGGAGGGGGAGATGACACCTCATACACTGAGAACATCGTTACGTTTGTAGTCATTACCACACAAGGATCAAGTATCGCACACTAGACACAAATATAAACCATACAGACAACATTTTCTGGCCAAACAGGCAGTAGGTGCTGATATCAATGCCCTCTTCCTGATAAGGATGAAAAAATAACTAACTCTTATGAGTTGGCAGCCTACCAAGAAAGGCATGTAATTTAAATCTCAGGGGAAATCACTTCTAAATGAACCATCCACCTCTACATTATATGTGCATTATGCAGTGAATCCCAATTAGGAAGATGAATAGAAAATAAACGCTTGGTAGAAACACAGCCACCAGAGAGTGTTATGGTCCTCGAAAGCCATTACACACAAATGGGGTAGTAACTAGTTTCTAATAAAGTAAAGTGTGAAGCTGTGCCGTGTAAGAGAGGCTGTCATAAGCTATGGATATCCCTACAGTGATACAGACCAGTTATTCACCTATATAGTCAACGGCGGCTAGTGCCAAGGTTAAATCGAGTTACTCGAGCTAATATGGTGGACTGCGCTCCACATATCTCGCTGTAGACTTCACTTGACTTCCGAGAGCTCGCTCACGGCTTCGCCACTCGCAGACAACTGTGGCAGTGGCGTGCAACAGGCGCCCATTATGGGTCGAAAACCTTTGTGGGCCTTAACAAGGCCAGTTTGGCCAGAAAGGCAAGTGTTTGCAGCACACACCATACGCTGTCCTCCTAGGGAGCAGAGTTTGCTATCACTGTGTGTGTTTGTGTGACCGTGTGCGTTTGCTTGTAAATTTATAAGTTTCTGAAGAGTTCAACGTTTAAGCACATTATCGTTTGAGTTTAAATAGTTTTGCATTCTTATCAATAGCCATGTTTTTGGTTTATTTACTTTTGCAGCCTACTCAAAAATAGAGGAGTAACAGATTAAAGTGAGTTGTTTGTCAAATAATTGGGTTACGTTGTTTGGAAAAAAAATCACGAAGCACTTATTAAATAACTTAATAACTAATATCTTCAAAGTATCTTCAAATTCTGTCACATACAAAAAAAGAGGCCATAAATAGCAGAAGTTAACTAACCCAAAACAATATTTAAAACAGGTCTCTAAATCTATATATCACTTATGGTAGTAGTAACGAAACGTTTTCACTTTTTATTACCACCAATAAAGCTATTGAAGTTAATCTACAAAACAACTCAAATGAAAACAGACAAAAACATTGCCTCAACTTAGTGGTTTGAACTTTTACGCATCCATCACCTCCATAAAGTTCCAAATCATAAACAGCAATAATAATCAAGCGGACCATGCCCTTGAGTTAACTATAAATTATAATACAACATAGAAAGGATCTATAGAAGTGGTTCTTAACTGTTTTTGGACGGGTTTCCTCCTCTTGCGTCCAGCGTACATGCAATCTCCCGGAGGAATCATGCTTTGGCGCTCCGTGCAGGTAACAGGTGCGCTGTCGATGGGAGACAACAACTTTACTCCAATGCACAAACTAAACCCCAGAGTCTGAAAAGGCAGGCTGATCAAATGGGGTAGAAACAGCTGAGTAAATGAAAAATATCACGATTAATAGTGTAATTATTGAATTTGTTTATGCGTGCGTAAATTATTATGGATCTATTTACAGCACACTATTGCATTAATAATTGAAGAGGACACGCAATACATTTTGTAAGTTTACACATCCGACGTTGGATGTGCAAGAAAGTAAACAAAAAAACAACAACAAAACACATATAATCGCTTACCAAGACACGGTGTGATTATCAGTTAATTCCAGTATAGTGTTTGTTCTTGGGTCATTCAGATAAACGGTCAAACAGCGACAGGGGGCTTCCCAAATGCACTGACTCAGTATATGAACAAATGACAATTATGATCATTCCCAGGAAAAATAGAATAACGCCAACGTCCAGCGCCGAGCTCCTAGCTGATGTTTTCATCGGCTTGCAATGCTCGGGGCAGATGTGGTGTGATGCTTTATAAGCAATTGAGTCGCCTTCCACTTCCTCGCGTTTCAGGTGGCGGATTCCTCTGAATGACATGTCGAGCTCTTCGCACGCAACTCTCCGCCTCGCAAACAGACCCGGGGAGCGCACACACACATTCGCGCGCTCGCGCACGTACACAAACATTTGCGCGCGCACGCAAGCACACATCTGCTGCTCAGAGCGCTCGTCACCGCAGCGCAGCCAGTGAGGGAGCGCGTATGTACGCGCATCGCGGCGCGCATGGTCGTCGCGCACGGACATTTCTGAGCCGAGCGAGGGGAGGGATCACACGCGAGGGGCAGAGAGCAGGACGGATCTCCTCCGTGGTAGTGAGTCACAGAGGAGTCTCGCGCTCCGCGGGACTGACGCTAACCCCCGGCGGAGAGGAGAGGATATGTCCCAAGGAACGGCTCGTTTAAGGAGAATGGCCCGGCTCTGTTTGGATACTGCTCTCTCTCTCTCTCTCTCTGCGGACTGAAGAGGGGGATTCTTGTTCTGGGTGTTTATTCGTTGGATACTGCGTGCATATGAAGTTGGTGTATGTATAGCCTACTTGGAACATTTCGGGCGTTGATCTCTGCGCTCCACAGAGTGTGGGGTGGGGAAGTATTGCGGACGTAGGACGTAGGCCTTTATTATTTATCGGTTATTGTTTTATGTATTTTAAGTGTTATTTTGAGAATTATAGATACCACAATACACAGTAGAATTAGGCCTATATGCAATTTAATGGTGACGAATAAATCCCTAACAAAGTTCCTGCTTGTCTCCTTTCATATTCATCCGAGTCAAATGCTATAGGAAATGTAACGTTATATCTTTTTTGTTTATTTACTACATTTTCTGCCTAGTCCTGTGTGCTGCTTTATGAAATGTTGTTTGTGCGGTGTGTCTCAATATACAGGCATAGCCTAATCTTGAAGATAAGTAGTTGTACAATAACAAACGAAGGAAAACTAACGTGACTTGTATTAATGTAGGCCTATATATTTTTTAAAGATGTTGCATGTCATTTCCTTTTTTGTTATTAGACAAATAAATCATGTATTTCTTTATGTATGCTTTCCAACGCTGCGTGTCTTGTTGAAGAACGAGGAAATAGTTATCAGTAACGTTCGGCTACGCTGCTAAGTCTGGGCTCTTTTTTGCAATCCACAGATATACCGATAATCAGATCTGGTAATTTTTTTACCGACCACAGACAGATAGTAAAAAGCATATGCAGCCTTTTGACAGAAATGCACAGAACGACTTCCTTAAATATAAAAGATGGCAACACAAAAGCCAGGCCCCTTGGTGTATCGCTTAATATAGAACACAGTAGCGCGCCTCTAGATGTTATGGGGGTATTGCGCATGCGCTAGGAACACACAAGCGCGCGCGTCACTCCGGAGAACTGGTACAAGGCCAAATAAAAAAGAAAGAAACAAAGACAGATAATTACATTAAAAGTTCAAAGTCTTTAAAATAAAACGACCTAAGCCATGGGATACGAAACACTTTCATGTTTACAGGAGAAACATAAACCAACAAATCAACCTCACCAAGGGTGCTGGAAAGGCCCGTCCCTTCTAGCTCGAGGCGCTAAAGTAATGTTCCCCACTCAGGCTAGCTCCTCATTATGAAGAACTCTACCTGGTTACTACAATTGCGCTTTCTGATTGGCGGAAAAAAGTCACCTGCACAGCACGACCATCAGATATAATTAGCGCGCCTGGCGCTAATTCCATTTGGTGAGCTGCTGTCCACGAGGTGGGCTTGTATTCGTTAATGTTAAGTGCTTATTATTTTAATTGAGGTCCTCTTTCCATCCATCCATGTGCATGTTAAGTAGCCATTTATAATTCCTCAATAACAATTGTGTTCTGAAGTGAATGGACAGATTTCAATGGAAAAACAATTAAAGAAAAAGGGTTGACAGTAGCACAATTTTTTTGTGTCGTAAGTGTTACAAATAAATTGAAAACTATCCTTGAGAAGACGACCATGGCCAGTGGCCCCCCCTAATGAAGATGAAGACCTGACGAATGGATCCCTTTAACATAATATAATAGTTTGGTAACAACTAGAATAGCTCATATTTGTCGACCTCATACAGGCGTATGCCTCTCAAATTACCCACACAACCCAATACAACTACCAGAGCCCAAAGTAAAAAAAAAAAAAAATGGATAGAGATGACTAAAATAAGCCCAAAATGATACATCAACAATTGTGTTATCCATGAATGCTAATTTTAGCTCCGCACTCAAGCATGGCTCAAAAGCTTCACCTGTGTTAACTCTGCTTGGACACCTCTGTGAAAATAGTCCTGTATCTTTATTGACTCAACCGGACCAGAAAGTGCTCCCCTAGCAGGTTCATAGCACTGACAGGTCGTTGGAGCCATGGTTCTACCCACAGGCCCCACACCTCCCCCTTCCTGTTCTCTACACTCTTTGTTTAAGCACAAAGTAGGACTTCATAATATTGCAGCTGGAGCCATAACCAACGAGCCTCCATTATCAAAACCTTATTGATAACATCCCCAACATTCAACATGTTTACGTTTACAAATGATTGAGGTTTAAGCTGGAAGTATTAGTATAAACCAACAGCCAACCCAATTCAAGCTGCCTTCCAGATTAGCCCTGATAGAAGTTAACCCTTGCACACAACACAACGATGTATTCCACCTGTACACTTTCCTGTGTCTGCTGTGCACTGGCAAAGGGCCTTTCCCTGTCTGGTGTGAGGGCCTGTCTGTGGCTGTGGTTTAGTAGGCATTGCTGAATTATCAGCTACCATTTGCCTGAGAGGCACATACCGAAAGCCATCTGTCAGGAGGAAGGAGGTGGCTCCCATCGATGACTGCGGCTGTTTGGCTCGCCATGAATTTCTAGTAGACATGCTTAGCTTTGTGTCATGACTGCTTTGATTGTAATGGGCATGCATAATTAATGGAATGGTCAATATTGCAAATTGCCATCCACGCAGTGCATCTCTGTCATTTGTAATTGGGCTCAGTGCATATTATGCCACGAAGCGGTAATTGCTCGTTAGAGAAAGCAGTACTATCAACTCAAAGACGGCGGGGTCCTGTCTAAACCTGCACTGAAACTATATGATCCTAATACCTTACTCTTGTCTGTATTAGTAGATGAACTCCAATCGTTTTAACTGCTGAATCAACACATCATATACTTCATCTTTTGAAACTTGAACCCTATGGCTGGGTGTGTGGGCATCTGTATGATATAACAGCTAGATGCTGAGATTGTGATCCATGGATTGGTGATGGGGAGAAGATCATCTGTTGGTCCATCTGGATGGGTCACCTGAGGCCACATAAGCCCTACTGTACTTATCGGACCCTGCAGGAGTTCATGGGCAGGGCACTGCCACAAACAACCACTCTGGTGTACACACACACACACACACACACACACACACACACACACACACACACACACACACACACACACACACACACACACACACACACACACACACACACACACACACACACACACACACACACACACAGGGAAATGCATGTCTTTAGTGTACACTTAATGGTTTAAGGACAACCATTGGATTTTGCATTACAAAAAGTATGAAAATCATGATTAGATGCATCCCCAATCTAAAATCCAAGCAGTTAAAAGGACATAGCTTTAGATATCAGACAGGGTTAAGATGCAATCAATGAAGGCCCTATTTCTGCCCGCAGACATCGGGGATTGAACTCGGGACCTTTGGGCAACAAACCCAAACAGTCCCGCCACTCCTATTCTCTCCTACCCTAGCCGGTGCTTAAACATATGTTCCGCAGAGAAAGAAAACAAGGACCTTTCATTATCTCAAGAGCCTTCGTCACATTATGCAGCAGAGCTATCAATTATAAAATAAACTGACCATCGACAAACCCTGGCTCTGGCTCCTCGGGGAGCCTGTGCTGCCGGGGCGCCGTCAGCCCCTGGGAACGTAAACTGTGCTTGGGGATTCAGTGGCAGTGATAATCTTTTGTTGACATTTGGATTACGGGTTTGGGGCTTTATTCTGGGTTGACGTGGCGGTCAGATCCGGGTCACACAAGGGTCACATTCCCTCTCTACCCGGCCTGCATCTGTCAGGAGGTTCCACAGATTCACCAAGAGCCTGTCATCCATGTTTTCTCCCACTGTGAGCGAGTGAGTGAGTGAGTGAGTGAGTGAGAGGGTGAGTGAGTGAGTGAGTGAGTGAGAGGGTGAGTGAGTGAGAGGGTGAGAGACAGAGTGACACAGAGTGACACAGAGAGACAGAGACAGAGACAGAGAGAGAGAGAGAGAGAGAGAGAGAGAGAGAGAGAGTCGGTGTTGGTGTGTGTGTTAGAGGGCTATAGCAATGCGAGGGCCACATTGTTGTGCAACATCGGTCATGCCTGGGGACCCCATGAGCAAGTGAGTCAGATGCAGTTTGACTCAGGAAATGTCTGTTTGTTGCACAAACAACATGCAGTGGGAAGGGCGTTTGGAGTACTTCACTGATGTTGCATGCTAATTATAGACCCCAGTAAAATAACAGGGAATAGGTAGGTGTATTCTTTGGAACGTGTTTATGTCGGTCTGCAGGCATCAGGACTTACGGGGGCAGGGGGCGCGTTTCATCTGGCTTAGTGTCTAAGCACAAATGCTACAATCTGTGTGCGTCGCTAAATCAAAGCTAGCAGACTCGGCCTCGGATGTCGACGCACACGCACACACGTGCGCAAATACACACAAAATAAAGCTAATGTCCTCCTAGGTGATGCACATCACTAAACCAACAGCTTGCAGAGCCAGACAACCACCAACTGAGTTGTAGACATAAGATCAACGCTTATTGATCCCATTCCAATAGGTCAGAGGATTGTTTCCTCTTCAAACACACCTTTGAATTTGAACTTTGAAATAGATTGAAGATAATGAAATGAACATGAGTTCAACAATTCAGAAATAAAACAAATTTATTAGGGGCTCAATGGGGTCCATAGGGATGCAGCAGGGGAAGGAACCATGCCAATAACCCTGTCTGGATCATGAATAAGCATAACCATATAGTTTAACCATTTGGTTCCCCCTTCTGACACCCCTAGTTTATTGCATTCAGCCCATCATACCCCTAGACAGGAGACCACTTTGGGGCCGGGCGGCAGACATCTTGGCTCGAGGAGCCGGCGTGTTCATATAAAGCCGTTTATTTTTCTTCTTTGGCGTTTCTCCGTGTACACCACCGGATGAACGATGCAGTGTTGTTCCCAACTTGACCACAGCTTGAAAATGTTATTCCCTCCTTCACACGATGGCAGCAGTGCACAGGTCCGCACCGTCGAAAAGAACGAAATTGAGCGTGACTCACTTGGGTTCGCTCACAGCCACACCACAACAATCTTCAATCTGTTCCAAGTAGATTTCGCTCTGTACTCACCGAAGGCTTTTAGGCTTCAACGAGCACCTCTGAGTAGAGGAGAGGGAGAGGGAACGCCAGCCGACTTAGGCTCTTGAATGATGCTTTTCATTAAAGCATACAGGAACCCTGTCGCCGGCCTGTCGGGCCTGTCTAAATCCTGCGCATCAATAATCATTTCAACAGCCTTTTGCTATGAGGTCAGGTTTTAGTTTCTTGGGGGATGGGGAGAGCTCCTCACCTTATTCTTTGAGAAAGGAACTATGAAGAAAAATAAAGAAAGCAGCAAATACATAGCGCTGAATTCATAATATAGAATATTATAAAATGTCACTTGTAATTTGGGCCCTCACGTTTCTTGTGTTGCAGAACATTGAATAACAACTATTACAACAAGTTCAAATTAAATTGACTTTAAATTGGAAGATATTAGGCTAGATGAAGATACATTTGGGATTAGGAAATTAAGTGGGAAAACAACTACTCATGCCACTGGAATCCATCTCACTGCACGCCATACAATTCTAAGACAATCTGGCGACCTGAAATGACTTTGTCAAACGTCAGCTCAGCCTTTCAAAGATAACGGGTCTTTATGGATTGCGTTGCCACGGGATCAGGTTGTTTTGTATGTTCATGTACCATGGAGCGTTCATTGAACGTCGCCATCTTGTGGACAATGTCTTTTTTCTTTCAGGGTTTTGATTTCCCTGAGCTTTCTTTTTGGCCCAAAGACAAAATACCCTTTCTCTCTTGAGTTTTACATTCTTGTCAACATACCAAAATGTTTTTGGGACGATGACACGGAACATAGTTTATGGTTTGTTTTCTTTTGAGCCAATATTAAAGAAAAACACAATTTGTGTCTTGTTTCTCCTGGAAATCCTCTCTTCTTTGTTCTTTTTATCTCTCCAACTAGTCATTAGACGATTTATATTCAACTCAACTATTTCGGATAATTTCTTTGGTTTCGCTCCAACTGGACTCAAGAGTTCAGATACACTAAGCAGTGTTTCAGAGAACAACGCATATATTCATCACAGATGGCACAACATAAGCATGGCCTCTGATCCCTATATCCCTCCCCGCCCCCCCAAATATACTACTTTTAATAAAGCCATCTTGAACAGATCCAAGACCAAAGCTCGGGATTACAGTATTGGATCATGTGTAAGTGATATTTGAAGATGATACAGACCCTAACTGCGAGGTCTGCATGTAATCAGAACTGTTGATAAAAAGGGTGCGCCAGCTATTATGGAGCAAACAAGCACAGTGGAAAGTATTTGTCCAGTGTGTATGCGCTGAAACAAGTCAAACATGAACTAATAACAGGATCATCTCCTCTATTGGATTGGATTTTCCCAGACGAGTCATAGGATATACAAAGTCAAGGCCGCGTCATGATTTGTCATATTTATTTAATATGTTTCTGCTTTTTGAACTCGATATTTAAGCAATTTGATCAACATACCACACCCATTTTCAGTGCACATTTCTCCAATCACGATCAATTCATGTCATCAAACATGAACTCATTCTCTATGATGTGTATTTGTTCAAATGCTACATTCACATTCTCTTTTTCTCTACCAATTGCCTTTCATAGCTGGATATAATGTGGTCCTTTCAGAAAACAAAACAAAAAAACGATTTTGATAAACATTCACCCATGCCTTTTCTGTGCAGTTTCCAGTTCATTCTTCACTCTCGAGAAAGAGACTCCTTACAGGACGGGAGGACAGTGGGCGATGAGCAACACTGTATTGCACGTGTGCGGGACAGGGCTGTGTGTGGGGGAGAGTAAGGAGGGGGCGTGGCTCTCAAACGGTGTGAATAGTGGCTGGTGTCTTCCCTTTAATACACAACAAACTGTTCCGCCGTAAGAGAAAAGGGTAATCCACGCCTGTGTCCCCGACGGAAGGCAGCTGCCTGCCGCCTTGCTTTATAGCGAGGCGGTCTTCTTTGGAGCAAGTGTTTTTCGATGAAGTTACCTGTAAAGGAGTCTGGATGGAGACAGGCTTTCAAAGCAGCAATGCATCGCACTAGTGCCTGTGTTTGGTGGGTTGATGAGGGCTACATGGTGGAAGACGTGGCGGTGGTGGAGGGGGAATGAAGGGTGCTGCTACCTCTTACTGGTCGAGCGAACCTGGTGTCTCGTCCAGCCAGTTGGAGCTGTGAGGAGAGAGAGAGAGAGAGAGAGAGAGAGAGAGAGAGAGAGAGAGAGAGAGAGAGAGAGAGAGAGAGAGAGAGAGAGAGAGAGAGAGAGAGAGAGAGAGAGAGAGAGAGAGAGAGAGAGAGAGAGAGAGAGAGAGAGAGAGAGAGAATGGAGAGATGGGAACACCAGACAAAGACATGTAGTAATATATCAATACATCACTGTTCCAATCCTATTGTATTTACTCACTGCACTGCTCCCTGGAGCCGGCTGGGGGGGGGGGGGGCCAACGTACGGTGTGTGGACTCACAGCGAGGGGGTGCTGCTGGCTGTCTGGAGTTACTGGCGCTGCTGTCGAAGGAGGACTGGAAGTTGTGGATGGTCTGCTGCAGGATCTGCCTCTCGCGGCCCTGGGGACAACCACCACGTCATCATCTACTGGGGGATGTACTGGAGCACGCCTGCCCACGTGCAGACCTTGTCTCGTACCATGGGTTACTTTAACAATTATTAACATAACTGGGACACTGTATTATATGGTATATGATGTCATATATTTTTGTTCAATAATTTTTTGAGTTGAAAACGTATTTAGCAATAAAAAAAAGGTTCGTAAAAATAATATACAATATAAAATTGAATAAATTCAATTGGCCGTTGAAATACATAGCCGTAGAGTAGGATTTCATCGCTCATTATTCTCTCGGGCTACATCATGCTCATTAGCTTAGTGTTCACAAGCCAAACCGTTCCAGTTAAATTAATACAAGAGAATACCCAGAGAAACCAGAGCACTACATCAAATCAAGCGCACCTTCCCAGCATTCAGCTCAGAGATGGCCGCTAGGATCTGGTGTCTGGGTCCGTCAGTTTTGATGCCCAGCTCCTTCAGGTCCCCGTCGGTCAGAGTCAGGAAGGCCTCCATGTCCACCTGGAGGGATAGACGTAGAAGAAGAAAGAGTAAAAGGAAGAAGAAGTAACAGAAGATGATTAAACCAAAAAAATACAACTACAAAAAGAGTGAAGAGGATAGCTTCATTGCCTTGTTTTCATGGATAACGGTATGCATTAAAGTGACAGCATGCGTTTTAGATCTTGTGTTTGGATACATAGCAGTTACCTCTTGTTCCTCAAATATAGGCTGGTATTTCTCCAGAGAAAGCTTCTTCAGGATGCTGGACAGCTCATCTAAGGAGAAAATAAGAAAAGGACAGGGGGTCCATCTCTGTCAGCTTTGTTCCTGTGGTCTCTCATGCACACACACACACACACACACACACGCACACACACACTCTCACAGACAAAAAACACAGTCTTTCCCTCCCTCCCTCCCTCTCTCCCTCTCTCTCATGGCAGTGTCGCTCGCCCGCCCCCTCACCCTCGTCAGTGATGGTGCCACTGCTGGAGCCCCCGCTGCTCTTGGAGCGGGGGTGGGACGAGGCGGAGGACAGGGAGTCTCCCGGCCCCGCGGGGGGCTTGGGCGACGGGGAGGGCGACGGCGTCAGGGTGGGTGACGTGCTCTTGGAGTTGGAGGAGTTACCGGACTGGGGTCTCCTCTTCAGATCCACCTTCTACATGGAGGAGAAAACGAAACATCTCAATACAAATGTCCTCTTTGAAAAGGAACCGAGCCATGTTTGCATTTTTTCTATAGCATATGCGCTGTACGTATGTGTTTGTATACCCGTCTAGAATGGCCGTCGCATCCGACCAGACTGGGGGTAGCGTGGATGTCTGGGAGGCTGGTGTCGGCCACCGTTGGACCGGGTACTGAGGCGGGCAGCTGGGGCTGGTTCTGGAGCTGAACCTGGGTCTGGCTGCTCTGTTTGTCAGGGGCCGGGACCTTCGGGTCCACCAGGCCCGCTGCCTTCTTCCTCTGGGCAGCGATCTGAGACAGGACGCTGTCTGCACTGCCCCCTGGTGGTGGAGAGGGAGAGGGCTCATGATGCTGGGGTGTCTCTCAAAGTTGGCTTGTGTGTGTGTGTGCCCGCGCATGTGTGTATGTGTTTACCAGAGCAGTTGTTTGTGTGCGTGTAGCTGTAATGAGTGTGTGTGCGTGTGCGTGTGAATGTGTACCAGAGCAGTTGTCTTTGTGTGTGTGTGTGTGTGTGTGTGTGTAGCTGCATGTATGAGTGTACATGTATGTGTGTGAATGTGTACCAGAGCGGTTGTGTGAGTCTCGGTTTATTCCCGCCACTCCGTTGGACCCCCCCGAGGAGTGGGGGGAGTGGTAGTGTCCTGAGTTGGAGGGGGACGAGGACGAGGGCCCCTTGGAGATGCTGGGGAACTTGATGGACCTGTTGACCACGCGGCTGACTGACGTCTGGCCGGGAAAGGGGCCAGAGAGAGAGAGAGAGGCGCGACGATGAAGGGACCGAGGGGGCATTTCTTTCATGGGGGAGATTTTCGTGAATTCATAAAAGATTTTCAATCGTAATAAACACTCTTTGAGGCGTGTGTAAGTATTTGGGAAACCACAGCCTACGTGATAGTCACACGTATCTCGTAGGCTGTTGATACAAAATACAACTGCCAAAGCCAACTTCAGGAACAAATACTGATACACGTACACATTATATAGTTTTTCACTTACTAACCCTAGTATTTGTAGCTTATGCAAATTTGCGATAGACATTCCTTGATAGGCTTTTCTAACCAGGGATGGTTAGAACACACAAACACACACAAAACACACACACACACCAAAATACACACACAACACACACACACACACACACACATACACACACACACCCATCAAAACACACACCCATCAAAATACACACACACACACACACCCACCAGCACACACACACACACTCACTATGTCGGAGTTCCCGCTGCTGTTCAGCTTCCTCTGGGGGGGCATGGGGAGGCGGGGCGGCGGCTCCTTGAGGAGGCGCGAGCGGTCAGAGTTCCACGCCTCGAAGTTGGAGGGGGGCAGGAAGGGCGGGATGACGGCCTTCAGCTTGTCGTTGGGCAGCCGGGTCAGCGGGGCGCCGTCTCTCAGCTACGGAAGCCCGCCGGCGGACAAACAGAGCAACGGCTTAAACATGTGACTTTAATCAATCAAGGGGGATGTTATCAGAAAAGAAAAATGATATATTGTAGCACTTAAAAGCAGTGCTTTTTGTAATTTATTTGTGAGTTTTATATACTCAAATGATTCCTGCACTTTGGCTTACATTTTCATTGTTGAATGCACTTACAGCAAGTCGCTTTGGACAAAGTGTCTGCTAAATAAATTGTATGTAATTTAATTTAATTTAATGCAACATATAATGTTGCTATGCTTAGGATTACGTGTATGTGTGTGTGTATATCTGGACTCAATCCATGACATCCATAAATAAAAGAATGTCAGCATAACTTCCCTTCCATGTTACTAGCTCTTGAGTTGGGTTGTGATGCCACCTTGTGTTGAGTTAAATTCATATCCATAGAGACGGTTGAACATAAAGGCTCACTAAGTGAGCGCAGAGTACGCATAGTATATCATTTTTGCGAGAGTTTTTTTTCTCTTATTATGTCAGACACAACATAAGAAAGGTTTAAACAATTCAACTGAAGGTAAATGATCGTACATGCAGCACTGCTGGCCTTATTCTGACACAGAGGTTGCACTTGTTCACACGAGCCACTCGTCCACTCTACCATTGTTGAGATCAGGGCGTCCTCGTTCTCCGAGCCTGCGCTTCCGAGACCTATGAAACAGAGCAACTGCAATCAGTACCACAGTCGATGTATAGAATATATATGGGGTATCTGTTGATCAACGTGGCTCACCTGAATCCATGGTTTTGACCGCCCACATGGTGCTGATGTCACTCATGGCCACCGTGGAGGAAGGGGAGGCCAGCGCCCCATTTGCTCCAACCGCTGGCTTCCTGTCCACTCTCAGGGTCGCGTCCAATGAGGCCTCGGCATCGTCGGGGAACGGAGCAAGGCGATTGGAGGAAAGGCCGTGCCTCAGGGTGTGGGTCAGCTTGAGCCGGCGAAACCGATTGGACATTCTGTTCCACCACGACTGGAAGGCAGGAAGTGAGCTTGTTGGTTTTCATTTCAGGAGCAGGGAGAGCAGACTGACCTGTCTGGTCATCTGGAACAAGCTCAGCAGCCCTGGTTCATAACAGCGAAATACCTATACCTAAAACTATACTTAATTTGACTTCATTAATTACATTTAATAAGCAATCCTTGTGTGTGTGTGTGTGTGTGTGTGTGTGTGTGTGTGTGTGTGTGTGTGTGTGTGTGTGTGTGTGTGTGTGCGTGCGTGCGTGCGTGCGTGTGGGGCCAGGAGACCAGGCAGTTAATATTCAAACAGACTTTGGTTCTGAGAGGTCAACTCTCGAGGTACCGTTCAAACCCAGAACGTGAAACATGTGATCAACACAGAATTCCCAGGACAGAACTGGATTTGCGTAAATAATTATGAAGATAAAAATGTCCGAAACCATCGCCGGCCATACCTTGAGACCCCCCTTATCGTCGGGAGGGACGGGGATGTTGCCTAGCAACCGGCGGTTCTTGGAGAGCAACATGGAGGCCCGACTGCTGGGCTTCCCCTTGCCCTTGTCGACCTGCATGCACACGCCCGCCAACAGACGCACCAGCTCTGTGTCTGAGGGACACACACACACACACACACACACACACACACACTCACACACACTCACACACACACACACAGACACACACACACACAAGCAGGCACACACACACACACACACACACAAACACACACAAATGCAAAGACACACACATGCACACAATCACATATAGGCAAAAAAAGAGGGTATATAGGTGGGTGGTTGAATCGTTAACTTGAGTGAAAGTGAATGGATGATTAAGTGAAGGAAGCAGGGACTAGAAAACGTGACGCATGTGATGTAAATGTTGATGCAAATGCTGGGATTTCACAAGGTGACACAAGGTGCCAAAAAGGGTATAAAAGGAAGGCAAATAACTGACAATAAAAACAAAGATGTAAAAACAATTTGAACGGAAGGAGAAAGGGAACTAGACATGGCAGACGTCATGGAAACAAGTCATTGAACGACGCTAGCTGGGTCGCAGGCCGAGGAGGCGGTACCTGGGTCGTTCAGAAGCATGACCAAATCAAACGCAGTGTAGCCGTTCTTAGCCCGGAGGTGGACATCGGCCCCCTGGCTCAGCAGGTACTTCACTACGTCCTTGTTACTGTCAGAGAGAGAGAGACAGAGAGATAAACTGAGAGGTGCTGAAGTCAGCTAGTCTACCACACATATAGATATTTGTAAACCAGCAAAATCTACTCATCAAAATCTTGTGCTAGGTCTTCATATTGCTCATTACAATATGAAGCTACTTTCAAGGTGTCTCTTAACTTTTGTTTTTAATGCCATTAAATGTATGTGATGCCATTTGAACAGACAGTTTTTTTATTTTTAGCTACTCAGTGGCTGGCTCCACATTGGACAGCTTCAGCTCACCCGTGGTACGTGGCCTGCATCAGAGCGGTCCACCCGTGGACGCCATCTTGTTTGTCTATATCAGCGTTCTTGTCCACCATCAGCTGCACCACCTCAAGCTGCCCACTGACGGCCGCCATCATCAGGGGCGACGCTCCCTCCTGATTGGACGAGTTCACCTGAGCGGGGTCCTCCTCCAAGATCTCCTTCACCAGCTGAGAATTCCCTGGACGTCGGAAAGGGATGAGGGGGCACCCGGGTGAAACCATGTGACCTCAGATTTAATTAACACCGAATGGGCATATACCCAGAATCTTTAAAGAGAAACGTCAGTTTAAAGTGTCCTTGTACAGCTCAGAAACAATATTGCTACTGTTGATCATGACATTTTAAATGGTATTCATAGTTGATGGTATGCCAATTAGTGAAGGCTTTAGCCAAGTTTTCGTATTTAAAAATCCTTGCAGATGTTTTGGTTAGCTTTTTTGGCTTAATAAAAATCTAAGTATTGGTAAGTTATTAGTTTATTTAGTTATTTATTTTTATTTTCCACTCACCTAATTTGAGGGCACTGAACACATCGGGCCTTCTCTTCTCGTCATCTGTGAGGGAGGGGGGGAGAGATGATGCACTGATTCACTGTGGTAGACCTTATAAGGAGTCTAGGGATAGCGTTGGAGTCCTAGTTGGAAAACGTCCACATGGTTCATCACCAAAGTGGGTCGGATGGGGGGGAGTAAATACCCTTAACCACCTCTAGAAAGCCTGGGCGGAGCCTACAGCCCACACCCAGCAGGGGACTGTGTACAAACAGGAAGAACCAGGGAGAGAAATAAATAAGAAATAATGCATGAAAGAAAGGAAGAATGCAATAAACTCAACAATGCACAAAATGCTAAATTGTCCAATTAAAACGAACATAAAGCTTAATGTCAGACTTCACAGCCCTTTACTTTCCTTTGTGCATAAAAAAGTAACACAATTTAATAGTCTATGCAGGGAAAGTTCAAGGAAAATGAGAAACTCCCAATCAGGTTCAATTTAATTTCAGGTTCAAGAGTCTCATAAAACTAATTTGTGGAGTTCATTGCTGTGTTATGTTGAATTCAGACCTCCAAATTGCACAGTTCACAAAAGTAATCTTTTCAATTGAAGAAGGATGCAATTCCATTGGGTTCTGATTGATGAATTGGCTCAAAAGTTCAGTTACGTTTAAGTAATTGTTAATAACATTGAGATACCCCAGCCATGCATGCATGACAGAACTTCTAGAGGTCCAATCATTCCAACACATCTTCCAGTCACCCAACATCAGAGAGGCCTCGCACGCTAATAACTAATAAAGCATGGAACACAAATATATACCTAAATCAAGAAAAGAGGAAATGTTTATTCATAGCTTTCATGTCTGAAATCCAAATCCCCTTGTGGTCATCGAAGACGCTACCCTCTCCTCTACTCCAACAGCACAGTGTTAATGGCTGTGAAACTCCTTGATGCACACACAAAGACAAACACACACACATGCATGCACACGCACACACAAACATGCGTGCCTGCATACGCACACACAGACACACACACTTGTGTGCGCGCACACAGACCCACCCACCAACCCTTACACATATCCACCAACCCCCCCCCACACACACACACACACACACACACACACACACACACACACACACACATACACACACACACACACACACACACACACACACACACACACACACACACACGGGGGGGGGGGGGGGGGGTCCCTCACCAGTCTGAGGGCGTACGGTGGTGATGGGGTCCAGGTAGGTCTTGATGTCTCTCTGCCTGAGGTCCATGGCCAGCTCAAAGGCCGTCTTTGAACACACGTTGAGCCGGTCCGGGTCTGCCCCCCTCTCCACGAGCTGCTGAGCCACGCCCACCTGTGGAATATTTAACCAATCACGCCGTCGATCTGGTCTGTGTGACATATACAAGGGGACCCCTTTCACTGATATTCTTAATGATAACTGATAAATTAACAACCTTAACCTTTCGGTAACACAAAACAGCAGATGTATCTCTTCCCATTCTGCTTTTCGAGATTTTGAAATCCACGTTTTTGAATATCTCAAAATAGTGCCAAATTAAATAACTGTATTTCAGCTGAAGTCCCTTTGGACAGGTCCCACCGTGCATCCATTCCATTAACCATCCACCCATTCCTCCACCCCCCCCCCCCCCCGTCAACACGCAGCCCCCACCCACCGACTTCCCGCTGAGGGTGCTCAGCATCAGCGCCGCCCAGCCGGTGGTCTTCTGGGAGAAGTTGACGTCGGCGCCCCACTCCAGCAGCAGGCGCACCGCCGCCTCGTGGCCCTGCAGCGAGGCCACCAGCAGGGCTGTGATGTCCATGAACTCCCTGCCCCCCGCTCCGCCGACCCCACAGCCCCCGAGGCCACCGCCCGCGCAGCCCTCGCCGCCGCCGCCGCCGCCTAGACCCGACAGGCTGGGACACGGATGACACACGTATGTTATTTGTATAAGTATATTAATATCCACTTTACCTTTTGTGCTCGATTTTGTTGTCTTTTGCTGGTGAATCTCATCTCTTTTCCTGACCATACTATACTATGCAGTATACTGTTGACTATACTGATATGTACCATATCTAGGATCAGATCTAGATCATTATAGTGGGCTGAACCTTTGTGCTGTTCACACTGCTCAAGAAAAACAAAAGCTGATCCGTCTCACATCTGGATGAAAGAAAACATTTTGGGAGCTCATCATGTGAACGCAGACAATAGACAAACAACAACAACAGGTTACGCACATAAGCCTACCTGCTGCTGTTGTTGTTATTGTTGCCACCGCTGCTGCCGCTGCCTATAGAAACGCCCTCAGCGGCGATGTCCAGGTGGTCGTAATCGTCGACATATGCGCCGCCCTCCAAGAGGAGTTTGACCACGTGGGCGTGGCCTCCTCTAGCCGCCATGGACAGGACGCTTGCACCCAGGCGGTTTCGGCCGTTTATCTCCGCCCCGTTCTCCAGTAGGATGTGGGTGACGTTCAGGTGCCCAAACCTTGGTAGAGAGTTTCAAAGTGGAAGCATGGGAGAGAGAACGGGATGTGGGAGGTGGAACGAAACATTGACGTCAAAATGGCCAGAATAGAGTTATATCAGTGAAGGATAGAGATGTCTTATGAGAGTAGTAGTTTAGCCTACGTGTAGAAATATAATAGGGTTGGATGGCCTAATGGACACACAATAGGCATCTATCATATTTATTAACATGTATGAAAGTAATGAATGGGTGACTGTTGAGGATAACGTGTATAGGCGACATTGATTTAACTATTGCAGTGTTCCTATGTCATCTCTGCCGTTTATTTTAACAGCTGCTCAACAACAATCCCCACCTCGCCGCTTGCATCAGCGGTGTCCAGCCGTAGTTGTTCCGGCTGTCCACCGAGGCCCCTTTGCGTAGAAGGAACCGAACCAAGTTTTCATGGCCACTGGCTGAGGCGAACTGCAGGGCGGTGTTCCCCTCCTCGTCCGTGCCGTCCACGGGTACGAGGGACGGTCCCCGGGTGATGTCCACGACGTTGCATTCCGATCCCGCCTCGGACCGCAGCCTGCTCTGCCTCCCGGATTCCTTCGCTCCTGGCTCCAGTATCCCCCGGGCCGTTTCGTAATCTCCCTCATCGCAAGCACGGAAAAGTAACAGAGAGTTAGCAGGCACTCCGAAGCTCATCTTCTCAAGAAAGTCTCACCCGGTTTCCAAACTTCATTATCGGCGGCCTGTATTTAGAAATCATGGCGACAGAACTGGTAAAATGTGTGTTAAAAGTTGTCGCTTGCTTCTGTCGTTGGTGGTGATGAAAAATCTTGGTACAAAAACATCTTCGTGCGCCTTGGGGTTAAATGTAGCCGCAACCGGTGCTGTCCCGTTACAAGTTGTGTGGGTTCTGCGTCGCTGGTTCTGGGCATGCGCAAACTAAAAGTACAGAACAGAAAATATTGGGAAGACAGTCTTTTCCCAATCCAGTAGATTATCAAGAGATTACAGAATCAACAGCATATGAAGAGTTCATATTGCGCTCTTATAATGTTATGATGAGGACCAAGGTATAAAATGTAGAGAAACAGAGTCACTTAGTCACACCTCTTTCACCGGTATATGGTATAAAATATAAAATGCATATAGGATTTATTTGATGGTGTTCATTCCTTCCAAGGAATTAGTGGCAATTGTTAGGGGAAACAAAACGTTAATGTAAACACAATACAAGGGAATACAACTAAAAATTCCTACATTTGGTGTGTGTGTGTGTGTGTGTGTGTGTGTGTGTGTGTGTGTGTGTGTGTGTGTGTGTGTGTGTGTGTGTGTGTGTGTGTGTGTGTGTGTGTGTGTGTGTGTGTGTGTGTGTGTGTGTGTGTGTGTGTGTGTGGCTTTTAGGGTTAGGGTTAATCAATTTGTAAGGAAAGGGGATAGGGGATGATGTTTAGGTTATACGCTGCCATCTAGTGACCAAGAATGGTATTACAAAGATTGGGTGGACCTTTAAATACTGCGATTAGAAAATCCAAATAAGGCTTTTTCGTTTGTTCTCAGAATGAGAACAAACTAGGTCGATTTGATTTTACGTTTAACGAATTAAATAAACAGGGACAGGCTAGTCATATATTAACAAATACACAACATAAATAATACAACTTTATTGTTTGAATAGCAGCTGGGGAAGACCCCCCCCCCCGTACCCGAGCCCCCTACCCTGGAGTAGGCTACATGAGTGTCCACATGAGTTGTCTGAGCTGTGAGTTCACTCTTTATTTTAATCATCCAGTCAATTTCCATGCTGTCATACTATACTGCGTAAGGCATTCCTTATTTTGAGCATTTCATGTATAACTGTTATTTAAGCAGTACTTCAATAATTTAAAGTTTGAATATAAAAAATCAATTTGGATTGGATCGGCTGTAATTCATCTCCTGACAAAATGCCTCGGGATTCTTTAAAGCCGATTCAATTATATTAATTTGACCTACCATGCAGTAACAATTAGTGTCCACAAGGAGGCTTCAGACGTCAGGCAATGTCCCACTTTAGAAATAAATTGGCCTACAAGTGCGCAAATTGTACAATTTCACGCCCATCAATCTACCAATTGTACAACCCCAAGTAATCCCTAAGCCCCAATAAAAACAATAAAATAGGACAATGGGAGGATGTGTTTTCAAAATCACATCAGTATTCAATATTTTCATAACAGTTGGGTTTTGGATGGTCTCTCTACCTCGTCTTCTAGTCCTCTTTCATACTCTGACCTCCTCGATTTGTCGAGATTTTCCTGGACCCATTATATTGTCCTATTGTTTGATACTCATTATTGTCCACAATTCAAGGCTTAGTAGTGACTAAGAAAAGTGCAGGAAAAGCCTATCAGTTTAATGTCACCCCAATTCTTTGACTAAGCAGATTCGACAGACTTTAGGCATACCACTCAGACCATTCCCAGAGAGCAACAGCGATATGAATCCCAGGAGACAAAACAAAAACAGGAAGCTTACCCCCTTCCTGAACGCAGTATTTGTTAATCCAGACAAATTTTCAAATTAGAATCAATGAAGATAGGCTCCCTTCCAAGGAATTAGTGGCAATTGTTTTAGTTTTCCGATTTTTAAACATGATCAAAAATAAGAAATACGAGAACGGAACTAGTTGACATAGATGCAAATGTCATGTTTTAAAACAATTGAAGAGCTCGATTTTAAATAAATAAACCTTTCATCATTCATATACGTACATTATTGCTCATTAGCCTATTCATTGTTTGGCTGGTTGATACAACCAAGGACTGATGTGGAAACCAGTGTTTATAAAGGAAGCAGGTGATGTCAGAGAGGGAAAGATATCGAGTCTTTTGAAGAAACCCAAGCTGGATCTTAACCTTTCAGCCACAGATCACCTTGAATCCCGCTTATATTTAAACACTTTTAAAAGTTTAAACATAAACAATTACAGTGCAAAGTAATAATTGTAGTATACTCATAGCACAAATGTCGTGTCATTTAATCTCTCTTATCGAATAGCACTATTCCAATAATTAGATCATCATTTCCGAGAAGAAGACAGTAAGACCATTTTATATGGTCCCTAATTGGGACCATATAAAAAATATAAAATCATACACCATTATTAGAGCATTATGTCAGTGTGCGTACCCATATGCTCGTGACGCGACACGGCATTCTTCAAAGGGGCGTGGCTAGACAGGAGAGGCATATTCTGACGGACTTGTCTCCGGCCGCGCTCTTCCCTGAATAAGCTTGGGTAAGGTTTAATTGCCCCGCGATAATTCCTTCGGTTATTGCATTTTATCCAGTTTAACTAATTTAATGTAGAGCAACAATAATAGACCGGAATGATCGGCTGAGTGAATCCACCGCGAGTTTTTCTGAGGAGAAAGTAGGACTATAAGCGCTCGGTGCCAGCGGGGCAATTGTTGCTGTCTGTGCTGCATAGCGGACCATCCCGGGGGATTCTAAAACGGGATACTACCTTCTATGTGACGGGGGGAACTAATTACATAACGCCAAGGTAATATGTTTTAATTTATTTAACGAATCAATTCAAACGCGTCGGTATTGTAGCAAAAAATGAGTGTTAGGCGATTTCATGCTCATCTAAGTAAA
>NC_079434.1:12515953-12568453 GCF_026213295.1 Gadus chalcogrammus | reverse complement strand
CGTTAGTCGAGATTTTCTCAACCTCCATAATATTTTATTGCTGTATGCAAATGTCCCATCCCTTATAGTCCTTCCACCCACAACCCCAAAAGGCAGTATTGTGAGCTTTTTTGTGGAGGTTTTGGGTGGGGTAGAATCTGGTGGCTGGCGGAAGGGTGGGGGGACTGTAAGTGGTGGGAGTAAGGGGAGCTCCGGCTTCTATAAAAAGCCACAGAAGCAGCCCTGTCAGGAATGAGGTGGTTAGGGGTGCGGGACACGGAGTGGGGGCGGGTTCACCATGGAACAGCCATGGGAATGTGGGCCTGAACACTTGATATATTTATTGTGTTTGTAAATAGGGGGGTGGACTTGTTTTCTGCAGGTTGCCAGATTTACTATTAATTGGATGCAGCTCGAGATGTTTATTATGGTTTACGTTGGTGGGTTTTAAAGTAGTCGGAGAGCAGGGGAAGAGATTAACAATTAAGAGACCACTCAGATAGCCTCCATATAGAAGGGTTTGGGGTTAGAAATGTTTATTGCTTCTCGGTGACACAGAGCACGTTTCTTTAAAGTGTTTTGGCAGCGACATGGCTGTGTCTTCTTCTAATACTACTTCTAATGCTCCTATAGTTTGTAGCCCTTTAGATTACAGTCCACAACATACAGTTGAATTACTCCAGGGTAGGAACTGGGGAACAAGATGTGAGTATATTATCTATTACAGTGTATCTACGACCTACTGAGCAATTATCCGGATGTTTGGTGGGAATGGGAATGGATCGCAGTTTATTTCGAAAAACAAAAGGTCAAGGGTCCAGTCTATTGTCATGGATACGGCGTGTTAAAACTGTCTCAACTGCTGACCACCTCACCAGGAACCTGGTTGTAATTACAGAGACCTATAGGATTATCTCCTAGTATGAAAGCAGGCCGTGCACAGAGATGAAAAAGGTAATCTTGCATCTCGAGGGACTATAATGCTGGTCGAATGCAGTTGTCAGGGATGGGTTACCCTTAGTGAGATGTCTTTGATCGGTGGGGGAATTCTGTTGAACACAAAGCCATAAATAAGATACCTGGTGACTGGTGATCGGCAGTTTTCACATGCCGATCGGATTCATGACAATGGAACGTCCCCTTGACCATTTCTCAGAAATAAAGTGTCTCCCCAATCCCATTCTTCCCTAACATCCAGTACTGTAACTGCAGATTATTTACAGTGTGTGATGTGGGCTGTAATCTAACGCGTTACCCAATAGTTATATTCGGAAAAGTCTCAGTCTTGCCCCTTCATCTGTTCCCGGTCATTTAACAATAGGGCAAACTTCTGTTATGTATCAATTTCTTGGCATGACATTTTGCTTTAATCAGAGGAGTTTATGTTTAGCTCCAAGGCCTTGGCATCTTATTCTGTAACCATTTATATTTATTTATTTTATCCAAACCAAAATTAACCATCAATAAAGTTCAGTGTAGCTAAAAGATGGAGACCAAACATTATTCATTTTTGTTTCCTGTTCGTTCCAAAGCGAATGATGAAGAGTATTGTTTATTGTAATCTGGGACACATATGTTGTAGAATAGAAAATATACTCACAGTGAAACAGTGCCTCTGTGTTCTGTCACTGAGCACAGAGTTCAAGCACAAAAGACCCATTCATAAATATTCACGCATGTTCTGAAACAAAGTACATATTCAATGTATATTTGTAAAATATTAGGTTCAAGAGTAAAAGAGTAACTTTCAGTGATCTTTGGATTTATTTGTGTCAGCCTAAGTAGTAAGAGAAAAGTTAAAGGATTGTGCAATGCAGAAAATAAATCTGTAAAAAAAGATTTCCACCATTGAAATGTTAGGTTTTCCTACTCTACTTTCTGTGCATTTATACATTTAGTTTTGTAACCCAGTCTCGTGACACAGCATCTCCTGCATAGCTATGGAATCATCATGGGGGAAAAAATGGAAACAAAAACAAAAACGCCTGGTGAACGGAACATGACATTTGTGTTTGGGTCCCGAGAGAGAGGCTAAAATGTAGCTAGAGAGAGAGAGAGTCCACATCATTTCTCACTCACTCGCGGTAGCTGGAAAACTAGAGACCCCTCTGGTTCAATTGGCCTGTAAGTTAACGAAAGACATCTGACTACCATTAACACAGCCTTTCTCCCGCATTAAGCAGCCAGGAAGCAATAACAGCCGAGGTGTGCACACAGTGGGCCTCAGGTGACTCCCGGCTGCAGAGACTCGGATCAGATCTAAGATAGAAAGAACAAGATAAAAATGAGGAGTCTTCCTACCCTTTAAAGGAGAAGTGTTTTGTGTGTCGGTTCTCAACACTGTGCAGTGAATAGCACTTTGTGAGTGTCTAACAGAACTGGAGACCCGGGAGTTAAAGATTAACGTTCACAAGGGTATATTAGTGTTACGCTTGTTTACACTTTCCTGTCTAATCTGTTATCATCAGAAGGTCCATTGTGCCTTGCTTATGTCAACTTATTTTTTTAATGCGTTTCTTATTGTCTTTATTACGATCCAAAGTTGAGACACTGCCAGGCCGGTTTGGGTCTTTGTGGAGTAGACGAGACGCAGAGGCAATACACTGAGCTGTTGTTTAGGTCTTCTGCTTTTGCCATCTTTCCCATTCTAAATATTTAATTATGGGTCATGACAAAACAATGCTCTGCGTGTCTAAATCATTGATCCTGCCTTAACATCTGCCAATTTTTTATTGTTTCTAAAAAACTAAATTACCCGACCTGTTTAGGTCTCTGCTTCAGAGATCATGATTCACAAAGACAACAATATGCTGCTGTTTTGGCTGCGTTTTTCATCTCTGTCTGGTCTTCATTTCTGTCTGGCTGGCTGTCTGGCTGTATATTGCTCTCTCTCTCCCTCTCTCTCTCCCTCTCTCCCCCCCCCTCTCGGCCTCCTGCTTTCTCCATTCAGCCCAGGAAATCTCCTCTTGAACCCTCAGGCTTTAAGAGGGGGGGGGGGATTTGGTCTGTTGCCACGAAGCACGCTATGGACTTCCTGTGTGATGGGGTAGAGCTTCCTGTGTTCCAACAAAGGAAAGGCCTGACACAGCATGCACACAGGGAGACAATGGGGGCCTAAGCCCACAGTGCACCCCCACCCCCAGATCTGAAGCCGGACTCCTGGGCTCATGATTGGATGCCCATATCCAGGCATGCAGCAATCTTCCTGCCCATTGCTGAAATTTGTGCTGCTGAGAGATATATAGTGCTTGCTTAGGCACAGATTGAAAAAGCAGAGGTAAACCTAATTGAGTTAGCCTAAAAACAGTGATTGCAGAAGGCCAGATGTAGAGGATGAGCTACTAATAGCCTGTTCGCAGCCGTGTGGCTATTTTCACCACAGATGTTCAGCCAATGAACAGCGATGTGGCTGGCGGCATGGCCTCCAGTCGCCACGTGTACCTCCACTACCCCATCGTCTGTTCAAAGATTCTGTTGGAAGGGCAAGACACCTAACCGGACGAGAGGCAAAAGCCCTTTAACGCAAATGCATTTCTTAAGGAAGGAACTGCAGAGCTTAATTGTTTTTGATTTCCTCTCTTGAAAGTTCCTTTCAGATTTCACTTCCACCCAAAGAAATGAGTCTCGTAAAACACTCTTGCGTACTGGAAGGACCAACTGGCTTCAATGTGGTTTGGGACTTTCTTAACACCAGTATTGGGATGATTTTGGTATTAAAAGAAAATTATTTTAAAAGGTTTCATGTTTATGAGGGCAGATGACCAGAAGTGTTTGTCTTTGCAAAGGAATATTAAGTTCAGTTTTCAACTTACTTAAATTTTCAAACATAGTCATGTGTAATGCATTTACTCAACAAGTTAATATATATGGGTCATATGAGTTCACAAACATGTTTCCAAAACGCATTCACTGGTACACTCAAGGGCGCAGATCTTAATACAACTTAGCGGAAGTCGTATTGAGATGTACCCAATGGGATCTGTGACCATGGGTACACTAGTCGTTCTGAATACCACGCTTACGATGAGAATACAACTGATGGCTCTAGCCACCGGCCCTTTCTAGGGGGGAAGCTCCCGATGAATCATACGAAGAATGAGTCGACAGACATCCTAGTCAGCCGTCCCGATGCGGTCGGATAAGAAAGTACAGACACTGGTGTCATGAGCAGACTTATCGCAAGACTTATCGATGCAGAGTTAAGTCCTCCCCTTTCTTCGGCTCTCAAAGGGTTTCTTGATTCATAGCTTTGGTCTTGGGGGAGGGGGTGATATAGAGATGAAACAGGGACAGACTGATCATTATTTCAGTACTCCTCTTTAGTCTGGTAGGTTGGGTACTGGCCATGTTCTGTCAGCGGTATTTGAAGGTGTGATGTCAGAGGCAGGAGGGGGTTGATGGTACAACTCCTCTCGGCAGGAAAAGGGAGTCGAGCAACAAAAAGGGATTGTGTTGTTGGTGCTCCTGGGTAAAGAGTCTGGGGTGGGAATGCCACAGAAATACACCACTGACAGCTCTCAGGCGAAAGTATGAGAGATTGGTCGACAGTCAGAGAGAGAAAATGAAAGGCTATTTCAGCCAAGTGTAGGAAAGTGGAATCGGTTACTTCCCTCAAACTCAAGAAAACAATCTTGCCTCCCTGAGTGAGGGAACTGTATGGTCCGCCTATTCCTGTTTTTGCTTCTTTCCATTCCTTCTTTTCACAAGCTTAGTAAGAAGAACACTAATCCTGAGTCGGAAAGGAATAGCTAGAGTGATGACTTGTCTATTAGCTAGGTCGCGCTCAGTTCTCTCTCTCTCTCTCTCTCTCTCTCTCTGGAGTAGCTGGCAATGGAAAGTTTGGTCCCCTCATGGATAATAAGAGATCTGTGATGCAGCGTCTGCCCCCCCCCCCCACAAACAAACACACTGTCTTATTTAATGAAGAAACATTTGCTTTGGGTTAATAACTCAGAAGGACACAGACCTTTAAAATGGCTCTCTTTGTTTCATATTAAAATCTGGTTGTAGTAAGGCACCAGGAAACACCTGCGACAATATTGTCCCAAGAAAACGAATCGGGTCACATGACCAGGCAGTCAGCGTGCTGCAAGCACTGGAACGATCCAAAACAATCGCTCCCCCCTGCGTCACGGCTGCACCGGATAACATTTGTTCTCTAACGTCCCGTAATGTAGGCATGGTTTAGGCATGTAGCTAGCAGGTCCCTATTAGACCACCCTTGTCCAGGAGCAGTGACTCCCCTTTAGAATGTAAGCCAGTTCCCGTTTTAGCCACCAAGGTGTCAGCCATGCGTCACCTTCCCAGCAGCCACAGGGTGAGCCAGTACAGGAGCCTGGGGGCCACTGGGACTTCACTTACTGCGGCACCTCATGGTGTGATCGACAGGCGCTACTGTTGATGGGCTGTGATTCAGAGGGAGAAGGTGACCCAGGGGTCTGGAGTGTGAGAGTGCCAGGTCCCTGTGTAGCTTTTTGTTGGGTTAATGGTTAGACTCCCACCCATGGGTCTCACCCATGCCAAGAAAAGTATGCCCCGGGAATAATAAAACAAGTTGGATTACAGTGTCCATCAACTGGGATGTGTAATTATTAACCTAACACTGTGTGGTTCTTCATTAATAAACACAGGAGTGTTTTTTTAGTTAACATCTAAATGAGATTCATGTAAAAAATATAATACATGAGCTAAAAAATATGACTCAATAAGACTAGTTTGTACTGTCTGTGCTTGCGGCATACATTCTAAAAAGTTCTGGGACCAGGCTACAGCAAAGAAAAGTTGCATAAGAACAGATATGAGTTGCCTCAGTTCAAATGTGGCTTTGTTATTTCATGCTCTCTCATTGGTTACTTGGGAGAAGAGAGAAATTCCCGCCTCTCTCTTTCCATCACAGTGTCAACGTGACACAGTTCCTTTGGGTATGGATCTGCGTTCTCCAGCTTTTTAGCCCAAACATTAACATTGTTTGCAACTGCTTCTCTTCTTGGCCGGCACTTTTCAAACAAAACAAATCTGACTATGAAATGTGTTATCCTATCCAATCTTTCTTGGCGTTGTTCCTTTTGCCCAATTATGGAGTGTGTTGACATATTTGGACTCCCATTATGGACTCTTAGCAGCCAAACTTCAGATAGATGCCATTCCTTTCATTCCCGGATACTGTCCTGCTAGCTCCTGTTTTGGGGGAAACGCTAAACAAGCACAGCCTACTCTTTGTTTGACAGCTGTCCCTTGCCGTGTTGTTGTAGCCTATTCTCCACTTCAGCTACTAAATCTAATTTGCAAAGAAGAAGCTGTGGTTGTTAACCACCCCCAGCCGTCCCATTCTGACACAGTTCTGGCTCTTTTATAGGCGTGCTCTGCATTTGAATAAGTGCCTGGCTCTGTGAACACATTGAGCCCAACTCTGGGTGTTTTTCTTCCCCAAAAAAATGTGGCGGTGGTGTTCGAAGTGTCCAGCGAAAGCGTCTGTTTATGGCGTTACAATCGGTTGAAACGTTAGTAAGCGCAGCCTTAGGTCCTCACAATTGGTTGCAGCCACGATGCCCTTTTAGCGTTAGCTAACAATAGTGCTCTATGTTTAGTCCCAGGCTCCCCACGTTATGTGATACCCTTATCACGTTAACTATGGGTGTGCGTTTATAAATAGCAGGGAAGTGTTTTAAGGTAACATCAGCAACAGCTTAGCTATGATACACCCATGGTAACAGCATGTGCAGGCTGGCGTGAGCTGTATTATTAGTGATATGGAATATCTATTTTCCTGTCTCTCTCTTTTTCAATCTTCTTCTCTCTCTCAATCACACCCTCACCCACACACAAACACAAACACAAACCCAAACACGCACACAAACACACACACAGCTGTAACATGAGGCTCAAAGCTGCTTATCTAATCTGGGGGTTGCAGACAGTCTGTCTGGCCTGATGCATCTGTACAAACGGAGATGCAGGCACCCACACTCACACACGTGCACTCTCAGGAATGCTTCATTTAACACCATGCCTGTGTGGACCATACGTGCTTCCTTCCATCCCATTGCAGGGGAATGTCTTCTAAATAGATCCTGGGACAGCCAATGATGTGAGGAAGTTCTGGATGTTTTCCTAAGTTAATGCTGGTACTGTTAAGGTCTTTAGATCCATGGGTTCGCCCTTAAATAGCCAAAGTGCTGCCCTCCGACGTTTCTAATGCAAACCACATTATGAAAGAGGGATTAGCTACTGAAAACGTATGATAATATGACCGTCGATCATCTTATTAAGCGGAATTGCAGTGAGGCTAAAACTAATTGTTTGTACCATCTCCATAATAATCAAATTAAACATAACAGTTCACATCATTCTGCTTCGCCCACTGTTATTAATTTGCAAGCAAGGCTCGCAAATTATGATTTAGAAGCACGGCGTTAGCAATCATCTGTATGTGATTACTGCTCAAACCACATGCTCGTCTCTGTCCTTTGAGAGAGAGAGAGAGTAGTTTGGCATTTATCATCATCATAACGGTAATGAGAAGCACCAGCCCTTGAATACCGCTCACCGCTAAATATATCCCCTATAGGTTATAAAAAGTATTGACCAGATAGCTGTTTAGGTCCAGAAGTCAGGGATGGCCTTTTCCCGGCCGTCTTCTTTGTACCGAGTGGCCCTTCCTGTCTCCCCCTAATTGCTATTTTGGCCCTGGGGAGCAGCCATCTAAGTGCCGGGTCATTAGTAAGTCATGAGCTTTAAAATAGGGGGGTTGGGGGGTGACCCAGGGGACACACACACAGATAGCGAGCGATAGAAGAGACTTGAGAGAGGGGTGACTCTAGGGAGTCCGACATGGCCCTTCCCAATTGGCCCTTTTGGCCATGCTAAACCATGGCGCGTTGAATTGCCTTTCCATTACCACTTATATCTCGCAGAGATGTGCCGGTTTCCCGCCAGATCCCCGCCAAAGCACGCCAGACCCACCTCCGAACGGTTTGGCCTTATAAGTCAGTCCTGCTTGCTGTTCGGAGCGAGAAGTTGTCGCTAATTTTTTTTACAGTGAGGCCTGGCTGGGTGGGGGTGGATTAAAGAGCAGTGGCCTAATGAGGATTCATACCGATTATCTGCCTTATTATCTATATCTTGGTATATACGTTAGCAAAATACAAGTAATTAAGTTGGCTACATTATGCATGTAGCCTACTGTGCATGTAGCCTACATCCTTCCCAAATAATACACATTATTTAGGAAGGATGTTTCCCTAATAAAACACTACAGCAACATCAGATACATAGAACCCATGGTCCGGTGGGTGTATTGGTTTGCGTTTGAAAAAGTGAATTCAGGTGCAAGCTGTTTGATTGAATCAGCCCTGCCGCTCCTCCCTCTCTCCTGTCCCTGTGAGCGACCCAAACGATGACAAACCCTAGAATAGCCAGGCGCCTGCCCCACTGGCTGCTTTATGACCCCCAATTACATCTCCAAGGCTCTATTCCAGATGCAATCGCTTGTATGTTAACCACTTAGCACCACTGAGTCATAAGGTCCAGGAAATGAAAGTCTCATAGGACATCGCACACATCTGCGAAGAAATGATCGACCTCATGCTTTTTAAAATTAATGAAATTATATATATTTAGACCCACCAACCCTTGCTTTTGCTTTGTGTTTCAGATGGAGCTCAAGCTGCTTTTGATAGCCACCCTGCTGGGTGTGTTTTGTTGCAGTATCAGTCGTGCTCAGAAAGGTAAGGAGATCCATCCCTAACCTTGTTTCAGGCTCAGTTCACATATGGCAGAGATATTGGGATGCTGTTCTCTGTGACCAGACTCCCCCACACACACACACACACACACACACACACACACACACACACACACACACACACACACACACACACACACACACACACACACACACACACACACACACACACACACACACACACACACACAATGTACTTAGAGCAGAGCTGGCCTTGCATGGTAAACGAAAAATTTCGTCTGATGGCTATTACTGCCCTTCTCCAGAGAGCAAACATATTTCTGAAGCATAATGACGTCATCATGTTATTAGCTAGAAATACTGCTCTAGGTAGAGCATAACATTGGGGAAGCTAATTATCATGTGGAAAACGGGTATAGGCTAAGATAAGCTAGTTAAAGGTAAAGATACCGAGGCTAAATTAAGATCTATGCTAGCATTCCACAGCCACACACAGGGAGTGTGTGTGACCGCCGGGGTGCCCAATGCCTCTTAGTCTGCATGGACAGACAGCGCTGTGGCAAACCTCTGGTGTGACTTTACTGTTCGTTCTCTCTCTCTCTCTCTCTCTCTCTCCCCCCTCTTGCTGTCTGTCCCTGTCTCCGTCTCTGTGTCTGACTCTCTCTCTCCCCCTCCTTGTCTTCTGTTCAGAGGGGAATGAGTGCATCAATGCCAATGCTAAGTACTGCGGGGAATGCATCCAGGCTGGAGCCAAATGTGGATGGTGCCGACACCCAGTGAGTGGATTCCCAGCAATCAGCTGTCTATTCAGCTCAATGGTCCGGTAGAATAGAATAGGCCTCAATCCAAGCACATTGTGCAGCACCATCAAACAGCAGGGAGCGTTGAAAAACTGCTTGTGCAACGGTTTCTGTGGATTCCTCTTTCTTTTTGTGGCTGTTAACCCTGATTTTCGAAAAATGTACGTCACCTGACCCCGATTTCACCCAATTAAAAATAACAATTACGTGAGGCGGTGATGTCACCAAGGTTGGACACAATCACTCTTTAGCTTGAACAAATTTTAGCGATAGGCTCTGAATAGGGCTGCTCGACTATGAAAAAAATCACGATTATTTTGTCAATATTGAAATCACGATTATTCAAACAATTATTTTTGAGTTTGAAAACACATTATGTAAGAGAGAACTTTGAAATTTCGCCTTAAAAAAATACACAAATCTAAAATAATAGACATATGTATCCAGCTGTTGTTCACTTTCTATAAAACATTTAATAAAAAAAAATATTTATATCAAAAACTTGATTATATTAGTTTTGTAATCGTTAAAAGCTAAAATCAAAATCGCGATCCAAATTCGATTAATCCCCCAGCCCTAGCTCTGAGGGTCTGATGGACGCTTTAACGTTTTCCTTTACCCGCCAGGACTTCCTGAAACAAGGGGAGGCGGTGTCCAGCCGCTGCGACGAGCTGCAGTCCCTTCTGATCCGCGGCTGCAGCCTCGCCGACATCGAGAACCCCCGCGGCGGCCAGCGTGTCCTCCTGGACAGGCCAGTGACCAACCGCCTCAAGGGGGCGGACAAGCTGAGGCTGGAGAACATCACCCAGATCCAGCCCCAGAAGCTCGCCATCACCCTCAGGGCCGGTGAGGGACGCACGCCGCGCCAACCAACGGAGAATCAATGTTTCAAAAACGATGAGAATGCACATTGTTAAATACTGACAGCATTGTGATCCATAACTATAGCACACGGCGGGGTTATTACCTTCCCCCGATCCCCCGAGCCCAATCCATTCGGACCACAACCCTGTGTTTCAGCGTATGAGCGTATGTGGTTGTTGAGAGTTTGTGTAGCACCATTTGTGCGCACCGATTTTGGCGTGTAAACATTGAGAGGGGAACTTTTTTTCCGTCCTAGTCTTGTGATTCGTGCTAGTGATTTGTCTTTGAGGTTTAAGTGTGTGTGTGTGTGTGTGTGTGTGTGTGTGTGTGTGTGTGTGTGTGTGTGTGTGTGTGTGTGTGTGTGTGTGTGTGTGTGTGTGTGTGTGTGTGTGTGTGTGTGTGTGCAGGGGAGCCCCAGTCGTTCAACCTGAAGTTCAAGCGGGCCGAGGACTACCCCATCGACATGTACTACCTCATGGACCTGTCCTACTCCATGAAGGACGACCTGGAGAACGTCAAGAACCTGGGCACCAGCCTGATGCAGGAGATGACCAAGATCACCTCCGACTTCAGGATAGGTGACGACCGTTGTGCATATCTTCATTCTAAATGGATGTCTGCATAGTGATAGACAAGCCAGCCATATGAACATTGAAAGAACAGCTTTGGTGAAATTCATGCAAAAGGCAGAATGCAAAAAAGTAAATGAAACGAAGCACTCATTCCTATTACACCATTATGCTCTGAAATAGCACACAAGTAAACAGAACAGGAACAGTCTGCAGACCTTTCGTCATCCAGCCGTACCAAACCACATTCAAGGAATACATTTCCCACAATGTTTGCGTGTGATTTCCCTTTCTCTGGCGGAAGTTACACACTGAAATACAACGGGGACATGTTCACCCGAGCCGTGCTTTGCGGGACACTGGCGTTGAACGCTAGGTTCTCGCAGTCACCAAAAAGGAGCTTTGAGTCGACTTGCTTTTCGCCATTTATGTCTGGTAAGGCTCGACATTGAATCTGCCATTTTAGCAAGTGTGAATATCACAGAACGCACAACGCCGGCAGATCTACGAAGTCAAATACTCGTTGCAAACACGACACTGAGCATTTTCCGTTGCGTTATCGTCTTTTTCCTTCCCCCACCCAAGGCTTTGGCTCCTTCGTGGAGAAGACGGTCATGCCTTACATCAGCACCACGCCGGCCAAACTGCTCAACCCGTGCACCGGCGGCCTCAACTGCACCAGCCCCTTCAGCTACAAGAACGTGCTGAAGCTCACCAGCGACGGCAAAAAGTTCAACACGCTGGTGGGCAAGCAGCAGATCTCTGGGAACCTGGACTCCCCCGAGGGGGGCTTCGACGCCATCATGCAGGTGGCGGTGTGCGGGGTACGTAATGGGAGCAAGCGCCCGGGACGGGGTGGGAAGAGGTTGGAGGAAGAGGGGATAAAAGTGTGGTACGATTCAGGTGTGTTTCGGTGTTAGCTCGCGGCCGTTGTTGGCAGCAATAGACAACCCGGGTTAATATGGCAAAAGGTGATTATGTTGTGAGACAGGCAGTAAACGTGCACTTGGTGGGAGGTTTGTAAGTAGGAAGGAACGTTCCCTTGCACATCTTGTTACGAGGTGGGTGTTTTCTGAATTCCGGATCAGGTTTTTAACAACAACCATCTGTGGTTGGGTTACGTATTGAACTGGGGGTCTGGATTAATAGGATAAGTACTAGGATACTAGTATAATCAATTTTTTATATCCTACTGTTTTAAACATAGTAGTTTGTGTGATACCTTAATAGCAATGCTTTGCCCTCAAAAAAGGCTCCTAAGTTTGAACTAAGTGGAATGGAATCAGCCCTTGAGGAAAAGTAGGCCGGTGAATCTTTCGGTATCTACTGATTTCGATATGAGTTTGAATACTGGGGAATCGATTTGATTGAAAATTCTCGATTCAGTACATTCTCAGCACAGGGTTCTAATTTCCAAATCTGCTCCAGTCGTTACGAATCTGTCGACAAACCCTTATGAAGACAGTGCGCATAAGATTATGTTGTTTTGACATTTGAAAAAAAAAGTGAGATAAACTGAAAACAGTGAACACACAAAGGCAAATCTAAGACAAAAAAATTAATTGGGAGATTTTCGGAAGTTGTGAATCGGTTCAGAATCATGAAGATAAGAATGCAGACCCTCAGGTGAATCGATTCTTAGGCCCAATCCCATTCCTACCCCATACCCCTTCCCCTTGTTTTGAAGGGGTAAGGGGAAGGGGTAAGGGGAAGGGGTAAGGGGAAGGCATAAGGGGAAGGCGTAAGGGGTAGAAATGGGATTGGGCCTTACACTCGGTCCTTATGAATATCGATTATTCCGGACACTGCCTTGCCTACAGGACCAGATCGGCTGGAGGACCGACGTGACCCGCCTACTGGTGTTCTCCACCGACGCCGGCTTCCATTTCGCCGGCGACGGCAAGCTGGGAGGCATCGTGCTGCCCAACGACGGGAAGTGTCACCTGGAGAACAACATGTACACCATGAGCCACTACTACGTGAGTTCTGTGAAAACAAGCATCAGGAATACTTTACTCTGAATACTTGACTCTGTAACGGTTCCGTATGTGGAAAGGAAATCGCTGGTTGACGATGTGATGCCTCGGGTTTCGATTGATGTCGGTCGCGATGACAGTTTGCAGTTCAATGTGGATTAAATCAGAAATTCACCCCCCCCCCCCCCCCCCCCACCCGTTATTTTAGGACTATCCATCCATCGCTCATCTGGTTCAGAAGCTGAGCGACAACAATATCCAGACCATCTTCGCCGTCACGGAGGAATTCCAGCCGGTGTATAAAGTACGTTGTCTCACCTTCTCATTTTTCTCCTTTTGTCTTGTTCTAATTTTCACCTTTTTTAATCCCTAATCCTGTTTAAAAACAGTCCTCCCTCAATCGCCGATGTGGGCAGCATAGGCGGACGCATGCATCAGAAGCCCAGTAATTTGACGCCACACATCTGCTGCTAGTTAATGGAAGCATGTTTTATGAACTCAGAGCCTGAACTCACAGCTGCGGCCCCTCTCATGACCAAGAAGATTTTAAAAGAAACATGCACAAACGCACGCGCACACGCACACGCACACGCACACTTTGTCGCTTGACAATCTTGATATCTTGCATTTTAGGGTAATGAGTCTATCTTTGTTTATGTTGACTCCCTCCAAACCCTAGTTATTTGATTTAAAAAATGTGTATTTATACAAAGTCACACACATCCAATCACAACATATTCAGATAACAGAGGTTAAAAACGTTCTTCCGGCGCTTAGGAAACTATCTCTAAAAACCACTCGCGATGTAGAATAGACTATAAAATAAATAAAATAAACTTTTTTATAGTCCCTATTCCTAATGTGGCTGACAGTAACCGGCAGTGCACTGTACTGTCCGAAGTTTATACCAAAATACTATTTGTATTCTGTACTTCTTTCTCCAGGAGCTGAAAAACCTGATACCCAAGTCTGCAGTCGGAACTTTGTCTGCCAACTCCAGCAATGTGATAAACCTGATTATCGATGCCTACAATGTAAGTTTCATTTTATGAACTGGTATATTTCCTATTTTTTCTACCTCTAATGTTTAATTGATGAACAACGTGAGTGTATTAATTTATTTCAAACAGGCATTGCCTCTAAATGTAGTGGAAAGAAGCTAGCAAGAGGAAGCTATAGGACGCTAAACTAAGCCGCTGTACAGGACCCCGATAGCGCTCCCCTGAGGAATGCAGTGTGGTATCGGGTCTCCTTATCTCTCATCCGTTCTCTTGGCAGTCGCTCTCCTCCGAGGTCATTCTGGAGAACAGCAAGCTGCCGGAAGGACTGACCATAGCCTACACGTCTCTCTGCAAGAACGGCATCGTCAGCGAGGGGGAGAATGGACGCAAGTGCTCCAACATCTCCATCGGCGATGAGGTGAGAAACCTGAGAGCAACGAAAGCTTGGTTTTCGCCCCCGCTTGGCTGTGATTAATTTGTGTTTGGATTGAGTCTCATGGTTCTCATGCATTCTTTTGACTACTGAACAGTGTACACTGAAGATATAACCCCCCAAAAAACATTACATTTGATGGGATTTGCACCCTTTTCCACCTCACAAGGGTTCTCCCAAAAGTGTTCAAAGACCTATTTCTTGTTACAAGGTATTACGATTGTTCGACTTTTGTTCGATATAAAACCAGATAATGCTTTCTGCTTCATCGTAGTTCATGTGATTAGCTACCTTTGTTTCACTTTGACATATGTTATTTTTTCAGGGGAACCATCTTGCTTGGCAATTTGCTGAGTTAGTACTTAGACTTAGACAGAACAGTTGCAGCGTTCTATTTTTACATTTTTGGAGAAATGGCAGAACCAGAACCTTGTTCGTGAGAATTATAATGGGATTCTTTGTGGCTGTAGTTCACAATATATAGAGATGTAGTACTGTAGATAAATATACTTTAACATAAAGAAAACTTTATTTTGCCATGTCTCGCATGTATATGTTTCAAAGAATGATCAATGTCTAAAACTGCATAGCTTCCTATGCTCCTATACTAATATAGGAGTATGAAAATTCTCCTATATAGTATAGGAGAAATGTAATCTTTCAATAGTAGATTGAAAGTGATATTATAGTTTCCAGAATATTATTGTTTATATTTTATGTGATATATTTGCTTTAGATTTGAGATCTTTTGACACCACATTGCCACGATGTACAAACTATACAAAGTCTGTAGTCGATAGTCTAGAGTAGTCTATAGAATGTCTTCAGGAACAAAACAACCCCAAAAAAAAAGTCTTGTTTCCCTGATATGACTTTCTCCTCCAAATGAAACAAGCCATTCCGGGAAGATGCATATCGTATTTCCAACACGTTTCTCATGTATCAATTTCCCGCCGTTCTACGGTAAATAGACCTATCGGGGCTAATACTACTTTCAAACAAACTTTAAAAGCCTCCTGTGGACAGGTGTTGTTAACTAGCATTTATGCTAATACACTGTAAACAATGCATCTGGTTCGTCCAATGACATTGTCATGTCCATGTCCAAATAAAATCTACTATAAATCTACTATAAACAATAGAAATCTGTCTCTAACCGGCCCCTGATGTCCCCATCTACACCTTGCTCCCCTCCAGGTGATGTTCACCATCGACGTGACGGCCACGGGCTGTCCCAAGATGGGCAAGCCGGAGACCATTAAGATCAAGCCGCTGGGCTTCAACGAGGAGGTGGAGATCACGTTGAACTTCATCTGCGAGTGCGACTGCAGCAGCGGCGGCATCGCCGACAGCGACAACTGCACCTTAGGCAACGGCACCCTAGAGTGCGGAGCCTGCAAGTGAGTCCCGCGCGTGTGTCGAGATGCATGAACAACACCATTGCTGTCGTTGGACTCAAGAAATGCCCCACACTAGTACACTATTCCCACCAGACACATGGCGTAAACAGATAGATGCATATTTCAAACGATGTCTATGAATGTCCGGCGCGGAACGACGTTGTTGTCATGGTGACGAGTGCCCCGTGTCACGGGGCCCGGGGGCCCGACCCGGGGACCTCCAGCCCTAAGCCCTGTCCCGTGGTTCCCAGGTGCAACCCAGGCCGCGTGGGCCGGAACTGCGAGTGCAGCAGCAACGAGGTGGCCACGGAGGACATGGACCGGACCTGCCGCAGAGACAACAGCACCGACCTGTGCAGCAACAACGGGGAGTGCGTGTGCGGGACGTGCGAGTGCAAGAAGCGGGACAACGCGGACGAGCGCTACAGCGGGCCCTTCTGCGAGTGCGACAACTTCAACTGTGACCGCTCCCACAGCCAGCTGTGTGGAGGTGGGGTGTGTGTGTGCGTGTGCGTGTGCGTGTGCGTGCGTGCGCGCTTGTGCGTGTGTTTGTGAAGTCATTGTGTTGACATGAGTTGAAGATGCATTGTTAAGATTGTCTTTGACAAGGGCATTGGAGGAAAAATTCCATGCAAATATAGAAGCCAGCTTATTGTCCTTCACTTGATGTACGGGTCACCAGGTTGGACCCTGTGCAGGGATTGTAATCAGTTCAAACACTGATTTGGTGTGCTTGAAATCTAACCATCTCAGGGAGGGGAACACCCCCTCCCTCCTAAAATAGGTCATTATTAATTAATAATTAATTTGATTTTGCCCCATCTGTCCAGGCAACGGCCTATGCGTATGCAGAGAGTGCATCTGCAAACCCAACTGGAAGGGCAGCGCCTGCGACTGCTCTCTGGACCACAGCACATGCATGGCCAGCAACAAGCAGATCTGCAACGGGCGGGGGACCTGTGAGTGTGGCGCCTGCAAGTGCACAGACCCCAAGTTCCAGGGACTCACCTGTGAGACCTGCCCTACCTGCCCTGGAGTGTGCATCGAACACAAGTAGGGAGGCCGTCTGTCTATCAATCCCATATCCGTCTATCTATCCCGTATCTGTGTGTCTGTCTATCTATCCTACATCTATCTATCTCTATCCTATCTATCCATCTGTCTGTTTGTCTGTCAAGATTAGAATGTATTGCGCCCTGTACTACACTGCCCTGCACTGCTTCGTACCCTCTCATGCAGTGAGACAGCTCTAACCCCTTGACCCCCTCCATCCCTCCCTCCACCGCTCCAGGGACTGCGTGCAGTGCCGGACGTTCGGCACCGGGGAGAAGGCGGAGCGCTGCCAGGAGGACTGCAGCGAGTTCTCGCTGGTCAAGTTGAAGGACCGCGACGGGCTGCCCCAGCCCAACGACGCGGCCTACCCCGTCGTGCACTGCAAGGAGCGCGACGCCAACGACTGCTGGTTCTACTTCACCTACGCCGTCAACAACAACACCCAGGAGGTGCACGTGGTCGACAAGCTCGGTGGGTGGAGTCCGGGTTTGGGGGGTTTTGGAGTCAGTGGTGTTGTGTGAGTGTGTGTGTGTGTGGGGGGGGGGGGTGGTGTTCAGGGGTAATGCAGTAAGGGAGGGTTGAGGCTTGAGGCAAAGCTAGTGGAGGATGGGCTGGAAATTATAGAGTAGAGTGGGTTCTTTGTTTTTCGTGCGGTGGTGCAGGCTGGGGTTAGCGAAAATACACCCTTTGTCTTGGATAAAGCGCAGAGCGGAAGGCAGTGTTTGGCTTGGAGAGGAAAAAATGTGTATTTTGTTTGATATCCTTTGAAAACCCCTTGACGTTGTTGTTGTTTGACAGAGTGCCCTACCGGTCCCGACATCATTCCCATCGTGCTGGGCGTGGTCGTTGGCATCGTACTGATAGGCTTAGCCCTGCTGTTGATCTGGAAGTTGCTGATGGTCATCCACGACCGGAGGGAGTTCGCCAAGTTCGAGAAGGAGAAGTTGAATGCAAAGTGGGACACGGTGAGTGTCTGGGGATTCAACAAACCTTTAAATAATTCAGGTTCCAAGAAACTCATTTGGTGAGGGGAGTGGGGATTATTGTTTCAGACAATTTTGGAGGAAAGGATGCATTCTTTTCAGGTGGAAAAATATGTGCGGTTGTTTTGGACTGCTCTTTGTATCAAGACCGCAACCACACATTGTCCCTCAATATAAGCAGGAACAAAGCCCCTGTCCAATAATCAAGCTTTTCTTAGACCTGAGCAGTAGTTGAAAACTCAATAAGAGTTTTGAACGAAATTTTTTCCATCATAAGATGGTCTTCCCAAGCCTCAACATCTTTGAAAGAGAATGGGGAGAATATTCAAAGCAAACAGCAAAGCCATGGGAACCAATTCTTGTCTTGGCTGATGAGATTACCAGACATGTCAATATTATTATTATTTCACTTTCTCCCTCTGAATTGCCATTACAGCTCCACAAATATATGGCATATTTAGAAGTCATATTTTCCGAGTGTACTGGAAGAAAAAAAAAACTAGGCAGACTTTTTAGGCAGCTCTTAGCGTAAAGCACCAATTTCCGAGGAGTGGCCTCAGCTCCGCCCTTTCCTGCTACCTCTCCAAAATCAGCCTTTGTTCGGAACCATAATAGTATGTGATATTTTGGTTCCACCTAGTGGTAGGTTTTATACATTACCGCAATATTGGGACAACTCTGGAGCGATGAAGCTTACATTCGGTCATTTAAATTATACCTAAAGATAAATAAAGAAATTGTCCCTTAGTCACCAAACACAGACATTAATAAAATTGTGTTACAAGGTTTTACTTTTGTAAAAAAAAAGATCAAAAAAGTTTTGCTTTATGTAACCTGAGCCATGGGTTATTGTTTTGCCAAATTAAGTTAAGTTGAACAATAGTTTTTTAGTTCTATCCTCAGAAGACATGGTCACGTTCAGAGGATGATTTCACAATACCATCAAACGCTAGACTAAAACCAGAAACAGATCAAACAATGTAATCAAATTCTCTCTTCCAGGATCTTCAAGAGGTTGTTGACTCTCACTGTATTCAATATTTTCAATATCATTATGTATTCGGCAGCCTAGCACTGAAAAGAAGTGTCTCAAATACTTCAGGAGTCATAATACAGAAGATGTCAATGCCAATGGGCAATTATTTAAACAAATTAGATATAGCAAATGCACAAAAACATACAATTTGTATGGTGTGTTTGTGATGTGGTTAATAAGCCATTCAATAAAAACGATTAAATATAAGGTTTGTATATATATATATATATATATATAAACCTTTTGTCTTAAACTGAATTTCCAAATCCAGATATTTTTCCATCTCTGTCATGTGCCTTTTCCCCCATCATTTTCCATTTCTATTCAATTTGTTCTTTGTGCTGTCAATCTATGTTGTTTTTTTTCAACGCTTAAACCTATCCCTGCTTCTGTCCTCATTCTGCAACTGAAGCAAGAGAACCCCATTTACAAGAGTCCTATCAATAAGTTCCAGAATCCAAACTATGGCCGTAAAGCTCCTGTCCTTTAAGTTTGTATTTCCACCTTCACTTTCTGTTTCTCCCTTTTCCCTGCATGGGCATTTTGCTTGTGCTTTCTTTTTTCTGTGTGGCTCAACCTTCCATTGTCATTTTATTTGATGATGAGGAACATAAACTCTGTGCTAAGTCTTGAACTTTATTGTAAGGAAGACGTGAATTTGTGGTTAAAAAAAATCACTGCATGAGCGTGCTGTGAAAAATAAAATAGTTTTTATATATTGTGAAAAAACAAGTAAAAGTAAAAATGGAAACATCTGTGGTAGAAGTTAACTGGTAAGTAATAGGCATCAAGTGGAATCCCACATACACTCTGTTTTTTTTGTGTTTTTGTTAAATGGCATGTTTGACAGTGTATTGAGTCTACTATTGTACTAGTGAATGACACTTTAACGTCCTGTGTTGCACCATGATCCCTCCACTGACGAGTGTATTTACTTACCTAATTCAGATGTTGCTGTGTTTTTTTTTCTAATGGACATCCCTGATATGTTTCTGTGATGTAAGTCTTTACGTGACACTAATTTTTTCTTTCCTTTCAGGGTGAGAATCCAATCTACAAGAGTGCAGTCACCACCGTGGTCAATCCCAAATATGAAGGAAAGTTTTGAGAGTTTTCAACGAACAATTCAACAGCAAACATCTGAGAGCTATAGTGTATAGATTTTGTGCCATATGTGGTTGACTGTTTTTGTATTTTATTTTATTTGTATTTTATTTTTTTATGTTTTGCTTCGTTAAGACAGAGTAAAATGTTGCCACCGCAAGTGCAATTTAACTTTTAACACTTTTAATTTCTATGCATTCATTGTATTTTCCATGTATATTATATATGTATATACTTCAAATTTGCTTATTTGCAAAAAAAGAGAACAAAAAGGAAATTAAGGTATGTCTGTCCCATGACAGGACTTTGTATTTGCAAAGGATTTATGTTTGTTTGCTTCTTAACACCATGTCTAGACATGAATGGTTTGGTAAATGTATGGAGTTGAACCTCTTAGCAGCTCAGATTTTAGCACTCTGTTTCATGTTCTCGATGTCTTGCTCTAATCGCGCACACACACTCACACTCACAACACCACAACACCTGCACACACTTTCTTGCTGTCTTTGTCTGTAGCTTACATTTATGTCGTCAGCGTTTCTCACTCTCTTTAGTCTCTCTGTGCACTGATGTCGTTTGCGTTTTGTCTTTTTCAGAGAGGACCTGAGTTAATAAAATCTTGTCAGCGATTGCACATATTGTCTGGTGCGTGTCAATGTACTGTAGACAGTATTAAACGATGTTAGCATTTGTAATGAAGGTGACACCGAAACCTTGCAAGGCCATGATTCTTTAGAACTGTCAATATGTAGAGGTTAAACACATATATTTGACGTGTCAGAAGAAAGCTAAGGTAATATACACATTAGTTATTTTTAGAAATACAAAAAAATAGTTATTATAAATAGTAAAATTGTATAACAATCGGGTTATATACCACTTGTTTCGAAGGTGAATGTGTAGCGATGTTAAATATCCATCATTACTGAATAATTGTTTTTATTAGGTCATTTTATTGTTCCCTCTCAGGTCCTTTTCTGTTTTGTTTTTTTATATAAAAAGCCAGATATATTGCCTTCAAATATATTGCTTTGTCAGCTTCTTGCAAATTGTACACACCTGTAGGTTAACAAAATGGGTTTGTCAACGTAAAACCCCACAAGTTCACACGTGAACACACACACACACACACACACACACACACACACACACACACACACACACACACACACACACACACACACACACACACACACACACACACACACACACACACACACACACACACACACACACACACTGTGTGTGTGTGTCAAAATCAAATTATTGATTTTGAAGAATACGTTTTATTTCATTGCAGATACAGTATGAATTTATTTATTAAATAAACAACATAAAAATGTGGGTGTCTTTTTGCATTGAAAAATGAACAATGAATAGATCAAATTGTTGTTACATTCATAAAGAGATAATGACAGGGAAGGGAACAAGCCTATAGCGAAGGAAAATAGATTCATTCTGATAGCTTTCAGATGATTAAAGTTATTGCAGACATAGTGAATCATATTTTCGTAGAGGCACTGTACAGGCATTGTAAAGCATTTGAACGGTGGAGGTAAATAAATTGAGAGATATTATTTGATAAGCTGCACTGGGGGATCACTGCACCATGTAGTAAGGATGGGTGACCACTCTGCATGGACAACCGTGAATTTGCGTGATAATGTAGGTACAAGCCTGGTCAACAATGGAAATTAGGCCGCCTGTCTTTCAACATAACATCTCATCTCAGATCTCAACATAATCAATTTTAAATGAAATGCAACATGATACAATATCACTTGACAACGGAAGTCAATTTTTCCTTTTTTTCTTCAGCAATAGAAAAAGGTGATAAAAAAGTATATATTTTTGTAAATGATATGAACACGTATAATACCACTTGTTTTCGCATGATGCATATGTTCCCGGAAGTGACGTCAGCAACTACCGGATGTGTACTCAGTGGACTGGAATCTCAGAAAAAAAAGCTGTCAAAATATCTCTGGTCTGGGGCTCTTCACAGCCACACCAGCCTCTTACGTTGTTATTTATATCGCTCCCCAGTTAGGTTTGCATCAAACCTAATATAATAAGATAGAATGGAAGAAGGCATTTTAACAACGCTGAAGATATTGATAATCGGAGAAAGTGGTGTTGGAAAGTCAAGGTAAGAAGGTTAGCTACCTCCAAGAAGTTGACGTCGTGGCTCTTAATGTCAGCAAAAGCTAAGACTACCTAACAATCTGGTTCAACTTGAACTGATATGAATCAAATAAAAGCTGACATAAACAATAGGAAGGACGCATTGGTTAACAGTCAGGTCGTTATAATGATTTTAGCCCATTTAGGAAGGGTTTGGCCAATAAGCTAGCATTACATAGCTTGGTAGCAAGTCTTACTTCATCCTTGGCATCCAGAGAGAGAAGTTATTGGAGAAGGTTGCGACGGTGTGACTTGACCAGACCTTGGAGGGAGGATTGATCTGTTGCCCCATGTTTTCATATTCATATGAAATGAGTACTGTCATAGTAGGTCGATGTGAGTCCATGGCTACAACATCTGACCCCAAATACTTCTCTTGCAATCAAGTCAAATCCACCACAATAACCCACGTTGCAATATCGTTTTCAGCTAATACAATCCTATAAGTCTGTTTGGATACACAAGCCACCACGACTAGGAAAGCAGTTGGTTATACCATTTTTTTCTAGATCTGTGTATGCATGTTTAGTAGTGCTTTCCTGTTGGTTTTTGCCAGCTTCTGAGAAAGGAGCTCTATGTAACAACCACTAACCCGTCTAATGTGATACGATGTGCAGGTCTATTCTATGTCCAAGTCAGCCTTTTGAGCGTGCCATTGCCAATTCATAACCTAACCCTGTGGGTTGGTCACCGTAATATCCGGGGCTGTGGTTTACACGGCATGAAAGATTGCTTATAGCCAGCCTTAGCCCTGAACCATCACATTTCAGACTATGGTAATGAGCACCCTAGGCATCTGATCTGATGATGCACTCATCTCAATGAAATGCACGCACAGGCATCATTTAAATATTTCAACTGCCTGGAGAAAATAAATACTTGCTTAAAACAATAACAAATCTGATGATGCAACAATATACATTCTGAAAAGGCCATAATATTATTGATTAAAATTACTTTTGATTCTAAACAAAAATTCAATCTTCATTACCAAGATCATTGAGAGTGTAACGTGCCAATAGAAACAATAAACAAATTCCCTGTTACTGCAAATGTAATGTTTAACGCACCATTCTTCCATCTAGCTTTACAGCTGAAATGACTAACATGCTTAGCTAATTTCTTTAATGATAGTTTGATTCGGATTCCCATGTTATTTCAGACACACACTCATGATGTTTGATCATCCTGCAGCTGGGCTAGCCTTTAGTTTATTTTATACTTTTTTTATACACTATTCCAATCTACTGAAGCCTTCGCATCGTAGGCTTGATGATGTGTACCTGGCAATGGATGCACAGATTTTAATTGACCTACAAAAAGGTACTACGATGCAGACTGCAAACAGTGACACATTGCTCTCACTAAACATCTCTCCTGATGGGCACGATGAAAGCTAGGAGCGTCACGCCGCTCAGTCGTGTCCAGGGGAAATGAGAAAGCCTTCCACGTCATCGACGGTGCAGTGATTAAGGCCTTTGCACTCAATTATTCACAGTCTGCACGTGAACCCAGGGCCACCTGACTTAGAGCAACCAATGATGTCGTGTGTGTGTGTGTGTGTGTGTGTGTGTGTGTGTGTGTGTGTGTGTGTGTGTGTGTGTGTGTGTGTGTGTGTGTGTGTGTGTGTGTGTGTGTGTGTGTGTGTGTGTGTGTGTGTGTGTGTGTGTGTGTGTGTTTTAATGGGAACCAGAAAGAGTTAATCTAAATGAGGGAGTCTGGGACATACAGGACATTCTAGCTCCACAATCTCCTGGTTGGCCAGGGTTGAGGCCAGGGTTGAGGCAGTGGACACGAGATATCAGAGCCACAGCCTAGCTCCCTAATAAAAGCAATACCCAAGAAAGATAAGAACCGTTAAGAACTGCCTCTCAAAGATGACTCATTTTTTCTCCTCTTTTCTTTACAGTCTCCTATTAAGATTCACAGATGACACATTTGATCCAGATCAAACTGCAACAATCGGTGAGTATATGGTACAATACCAGTGCCAATACCAGTGCTTTAGGTGCAGCATCGATTGAGAATCTAAACTTTATGGCAAACGTTTTTGACTAAAGATAATAGCGACCACAGGCTATCTTTTGCTTCAGCCGCCATAGGGTTCACAGTCTCCCAGTGACGTCATTCCAACCGTCCACCATTGTACCGACTTAATAAGACTCTTTTATCGCACCGGTCAATCACTACCAGCCTGCACACTAGACCCACGTCAACTTACTCACACGTCAAACTCTGTAGTGTTTGCCATAAATATTGGAAAGGCCAGGCCTCTTGTTGTGTGCGTCAATGTCTTTTCTGTATTGCAGACGAACTTTGGATCACACAACTTTTTTTTTGTGACCTAAAGTTGGTCTCCATAACAGAAAGGATTCTGTGATACAGGCCGTCTGTGTGTAGAGAGCGCCTCTTGAACTACAGCTGTCACCTGCACAACACACTTTTCTACAATCCAGCTGCACATTTTATTATCCCTCATGGGGTAGGGATACATGGAATATAACCAGCCATCAACCTGATGTGCTGAAATAGTGATCCTTACTCCAAGGTTGTGTCATCCATTGTTTGTGTGTCATTGTTTTTTTTTTAGGGTAGAATTGGTTCTTGGCGCTTCTTGTAAGCTGGGAAGGTTAACGTGCCCTAAATGTGTCTATTTATGTTTTTAGTTAGAGTTCCTGAAAGCCAGAAATAGTCCTTCTGTGGATTCTTATTCATTGATTTTTTTCATTGATTTTGTTTGTGCAGCCAGAGAAGAGCTTTTGTTCTCACTGGCGGTTTGAGAAGCTGCACACAAGACACACAGTTTGCCAAAAGGCCCATTTAGATCAAAATTCCCCTTGACAGTGATTGATGCTCACTGCTGTTGTCATTTGTCCATCCGGGACTCTATACAAAACGAATGTGTACAGAACTTCTGACAAGTCCGACCCCTAATTGACTTGAGATGAAGTCCCCTCAAAAGGTCTGTAGTAGAAAGCATAACGCTTGTGAAGTGGGAACACAATCAGAGCCCAATCACAATCACAACCCACAATCAGAGATCCGTTGAGGGTGCATTTTGTAATTTCCGAACACAAACCTATGGCTCTGAGAGCCACTGATTAGCCTTCGAGCTGATTGCTGTAAGGTACTGTAGTGTTTTTTTATTTGAATTTGTACTCCTTTTACACCCACATCCTTTCTGGATAGGGAGGGTAAGTATCCCTTGGCACCAGTTTTCATTTATGACTCTCCAAAGCCCTTTTAGTGAATTAGCAACGCTCCCATCACATCCTGGGATAACTTCACCCTCAAAGAGCGCCCAGGGAGGTAGCTTCGAATGTACGGAACGCCACAAACAGCAGAAGCATAAAAAAAACAAAACATTGTTTCTTCGTTGTAACCGCCGTGCATGTTTCTACGCGAGACGGATACGCAGTGTTGTTGCTCTGTGTGAGCCCGTGTCGTCCTCTCTGTACCGCGGCTGTTCCGAGTTTCGTTCTGGAAACGTCCTGTTCCGACGGAGTCGCGCCCCCCCCCCCCCGACCGCATTGCATGGCCGCAGTATCTTGTTGTGTGACATTTCCAACAGATGCTGCTGCTGCTGCTGCGTGTTTGGGCTGGTCGCGCTCCGGCTTGTAGTCGGCTAGTAAACACAGCTGGCCGAGCCGGGCCTGCAGAGAGGGCTCCAGGGCCAGGGAAGGGCTGTGTGCTGCTGTAAATACCACAACAGTGTTTGCTGATGTAATTTTGTGTGTGTGTGTGTGTGTGTGTGTGTGTGTGTGTGTGTGTGTGTGTGTGTGTGTGTGTGTGTGTGTGTGTGTGTGTGTGTGTGTGTGTGTGTGTGTGTGTGTGTGTGTGTGTGTGTGTGTGCGCGCGCTCCCAGCCCCCCTCTGGTCCTGGGGCTTGGACTGAAGGCGACCCCCGCCGCCTCCTCCGTTCTCTTTATTTATTTCCTAACCAGATGTAAGAGGCGGCCCGGTCTGCCGGCGTTGGTCCCCCTGCTCAGTCTGTCAGCGGTGGTCGGCGCCCAGGGGGCTGCCGCCGCCGCCATGTATCATCCAAACTCAATAATGCTTTGCACATCAAGCAGGGGTCACGGGGGGGGTGAACCGCTGGGGGGGGGGGGGGGGGGGGCGTTGTTTTTCTTGGTAAAACATCTATACGTCAGGGGGTGAACGAGGCCTCCTTCCGACACGATGAGGTTCGGGTTATTTATGAATTTCCGATATTCATTCGGAGCCAGCGGGCCGATTAGCATTTTATAGCCGGACCCGTCCGTCCGGTCCTCTCTCTGGGTTGAATTAACGCTAATCTGAATACAAGACGCGGGCTGGGCTCGGAGCCCCGTCTGAGCACCGCGGAAAGGGGGGAGTGGGGTGGGCTCAGCGGTAGTTCAGGGACGTTTGTGTGGGTGGCACGTGTGTTTGGACCATCCATCACCGATGATTACGGTCCGTCGTTGTCAGCGGAGTATTCTTGGCTGCTTCGTCAACGCACAACCCGGGAGAGTCGTACGATGAGGTAACCGTGACGCATCTGATGGATTGACCTGCGTGTGTGTGTGTCTTTTTTGTGTCTAGGTGTCGACTTTAAGGTGAAGACCATCAGTGTCGAGGGCAACAAAGCCAAGTTGGCAATATGGGTGAGTTTTGAAGTGTGTGTGTGTGTGTGTGTGTGTGTGTGTGTGTGTGTGTGTGTGTGTGTGTGTGTGTGTGTGTGTGTGTGTGTGTGTGTGTGTGTGTGTGTGTGTGTGTGTGTGTGTGTGTGTGTGTCAGTCAAAGCAAAAGGTTGGGACCCTCTGCCCCATGTTCTCTCAAAATCTCTCATCCTTTACTTTTGTAGTTCACTCAAGCACCCACTAGATGGCGCTCAAGTTACATCATTCTACTCTCTCTGTAAGACATTATTTGGACAAATAGAGAAATGTCTAATTTCTTTCTTTTCTACGCTCCGATTTTGCTCTGCTTACTTTATTGTCTTCTGCAGCTTCTTCTCTTTAGGGTTTTTCTTCTGCTTCTTCTGCTCCTTAATTAGCTTCTTCCATTCCTTCTGGTTCCTAATCAGCCTCTCCCTCCTCTCCCTCTCCTCCCCCGCTGAGTGTGGGTCCAGCCGGACTGAGCTGCTTGTGTTTTACAGGACACGGCGGGCCAGGAGCGCTTCCGAACCCTGACGCCCAGCTACTACAGGGGAGCCCAGGGAGTCATCCTGGGTAAGCGCACGGCTAACCGTCGTGTGTGTGTGTGTGTGTGTGTGTGTGTGTGTGTGTGTGTGTGTGTGTGTGTGTGTGTGTGTGTGTGTGTGTGTGTGTGTGTGTGTGTGTGTGTGTGTGTGTGTGTGTGTGTGTGTGTGTGTGTGTGTGTGTGTGTGTGGTTTTATACAAACACTGCAATCTCAATTTAACACGTTCCGCCCCCCCCCTTGCTCAATTGTAAAGAGGATGATGGCTTTTCATCCTGTGGCCTCTCTCTCTCGTTTTATACATATACATCTCATCACTTTGTACCCGTTTCGTACTCCGGTCCCCGTTAAACGGCCTTGCATATGTATGTGCACGCAGAGAGCCAAGTGGCAGCGGATGCGGCCTCGGCAGACCTCCTCCGCTGACCTGTCATTAGCAGCCAGCGACGTGGTAGTACGCGCTGCGCCCGGGCCCTGCAGATAGGGACTAGGGAGCTCCCGGTAGAGTTTCAATAATAAAAGCAGAAAGATTTCAGTCTTCGGTTGCTGTTGTTTTTTTTTTTTATATTCCGCTTTGTGGTTTCTGTTATTTGATCCCGCTTTAGGATGTCGTGTTTTAGACGTTTTTAGCGAGAGCCCTTTTTCTTTTGTTTGTTTTCAATTGGTAACAGACTGAAGTCATTGACGGCGTTGCGCTATGGAAACGGGCACGGCCGACGTTTCCTCATAAAAAATAACGTCCGTTATGTGACTTAAACGATTTGGAACACGACTAATGATATCTTTTTTACATTTGTTTCTGATAGCCTTGAAAATACCAAAACCTCAAAACGGCATGACGGCATTCACACACGCACTGCGCCAGCCGTGCACGTCAATGCGCTCCTTTTACATTCTTCGGTGACCCCGTGCGTCCAATGCCAAAACGGCAGGATTCCCTCGCTTACAGTGGCCATGTGTGTGTCCCTCGGGAACCAGGCAGCCTTGCCCTCATTACTGGGAGATAAAGTGTGTGTGTGTGTGTGTGTTTTCCATCAGTGTATGACGTTACACAGCGCGACACCTTCACCAAGCTGGACAACTGGCTGAACGAGCTGGAGACGTACTGTACGAGGAACGACCTTGTGAAGATGCTGGTCGGCAACAAGATAGATAAGGTGTGTGGTTCTTCCTGCGTGTTTGAGGTGGCTTCGCTCCGAGCCTCGTCAAGCAGAGATGAGCGGATTAGTGGAGGGTGGATGAGCGGGTCGACGATTGTGGACTGTCTTGTTTTTACCGCGGACGAAACAACACTACGCAATGAAATGTTCCCGGCCATGGCCTACTTGGACCGCATTTTGCACCACCAGCTGTTCCTGACACGGAAATAATCGATAAGGAACGCTTAAGGTTTAGCTGGAATGAGCTGCTGAACCACACAGTGATGGCCATGTAGATTAATTATGAAGATAAAATGTGACACACATTGGGGATGTCTACACTGTATATCCACTTTGGGTTTCGGTTCAGGAAAAGTCTTGTGTTACCTGTTTTACAGAGTGCGAACCTACTTGCTCTTTTCCTTATTTATAAATTGGTGTACTATGCACGAGTCAATTTGTCTCTGCAGGAACACTGGATGCCTGAATGTGAGTTTTTATACAAGATTAGCCATGGTGTCACGTAAAGATGTTATTACTTTGTCTTTGGTTGGTGCGATAATTAGTAGTGATCTTTTCCTCCTTAAACTTCAGACGTCAACCTAATCACGTCACGCATTCATTGGAAATGCCTTAATCCAAGATCCTATTTCATAGCGCCAATGACGTGAGCGCACTGTCAAGACAAAATACCCAGCATCTCTGTCTAGAGATGCAGTGTTCCTTTGTCTGTTCTTCTCGTCTTCTAGCTGCGTGCTTTGTGTACAGCCCACCTACCAGACAGCGCTCCTAACACACCACTACCTCTCTCCCTTTTTGTTTTAGGAAAACCACGAACTAGACAGGAACGAGGGGCTGAAGTTTGCGCGAAAACATTCCATGCTTTTTATAGGTAAGTCGGATTTCCCTCGCTCAGAAGACCAGGACTTACGGCGGGCTTCTCTGAATCGGGATGGGATGGGGGTGGGGGTCTTTCTCTGAAATAACTCATACCTTGACGCAGGACGGCACGGGAGTTTGGGGTTCTCTTTAGAAACAATCTGAAACGTTAAAGAGCCTACGCGGATCTTCTGTGAAGGCTCTTCTGCGTCTGATCAATGTGTGTTTGAATTTGAAAGATTTGCCAGGAAAAAAAAGATTTCAAAGGAAGCCTTTCAAGGATTGTGTTGCAATAGCAGCGTGTTCTTTATCAGCCCCAAGTGTTCCATCTTCCTCCTTTATTAAAAGGGGGAAGTTTATTGGAAATCACGCACTGTTCTCTCTTAATATATCTGGGGCGGTTTAACAAAGTGAAACACATTTTATGATGATGACTTTTTTCAGCATGATTGATACGGTCATGCACAGGTTGTAGTGTTGAGTCATATTGTTCCTGGACCACACCATCTAGAGGAAGGGGAGTTGCCAATGTCCTCGACCCGGCTCCTCCTCAGACCCGTGATTGGTGTCAGAGCTTGACAGTTAGTGTTGAGACGTTTTCCACTGCTGGCTTCCCCGGCCGGGGGAGCATGACCACACCGTAGTGCAGACGCTCGCTCTTGTTGTGTCTCTCTCCTCTATCGTTCCCTTTCTCTCTCTCCCCCCCCCCCTCCCCCCTCTTTTCTGATTTCCATTTCGTGTTATTGTCTCTTTTGGCTTCTCGGACCTTGACGCGCGCCTTGCGTTTCCCTCATCCTGCCTGTCAGTTTTTGTTCTTATTCTCCTCTTCCCTTTATTTTTCTCTTCTTTCCTCTACCCCTTCCCCGTCATCTTCGAAGCCTCTTAATCTCAACAACACACAACACGTCGTGTGTTTGTTTTTTTCCTCTTGATGCATCTTCTGTGTTTAACCCCGTGTTGGCGTTGACCTTCTGTTCGTGCGTCTTGTCCTCCCCTCGCCTTTGTCGCGGCCCAGAGGCCAGCGCCAAGACCCGGGACGGAGTGCAGTGTGCCTTTGAGGAGCTGGTGGAGAAGATCATCCAGAGCCCCGGGCTGTGGCAGAGCGAGGGCCACGGCCGCGTCCACCTGACCGACGAGGACGCGGGCGGAGGCAGCTGTGGGGGCTACTGCTCCCTGGTGTAGACGCCACACACACACCCACAGAGAAACACACACACACACACACACACACACGAATACATGAATACACGCGCATACGCACATGAATACACTCAGACACACGCACATTAATACATGCGTGCACACACACACACACACACACTCGTGCACACACACAAATACACACACAATACACTCAGACCCACACAAACAGTCATGCACACTCACACACATGGACCGCACATGTACAAAGATTCTGGCGCTAGATGGGTGCACAGACACGGACGCTGACAAACACATGATGAAAACAGAAAAAGGAAAGGAAATCCCTGCAGCCCCATTGTGTCCGTGTGCGTGAGTGAGTGTGTGCGTGTTGTCCTAAGCAGAAGTCCATCCATAAACATTAAAGACTCAGACTGTGGCACTTTTCCCTGTGACTCCCAAGATGGGTCCTGCCTCTTAACATTCACCAGCCGTGCTCATATACAGTGTTCTCGTTTTTTTGGGGGGGCCGGGGTGTTTTGTTCAATCCCCTCACACTGCCTGATGTCAGGCAGTGCTAAAAAACTCCTCTGAAAATCTCTCGCACCCCTTCCTGGCATGTGCCCCGATTAATTAGGAAGCTTTTGCTTGGTCATTTGTTTAGCATTTATCTGTCGAAGGACAGACTTCCGTGTTTTTTTTGTGTGTTCATTTATTTTTATTTTTGAAATGCTAAAAAGGGAATCCATTTAATGTTCATTCTTGCCAATCTGACTTGTCATTTTAACATTGGTTTGTTATTTTTGACCAAAGCCTTCCATAGTGTCTCCAGCATGCCTTTTATTGTCCTATACACACACCCGACCCCAGCTCTGCATGTTCCCTGGTCTCTGCCCAATCGCATGCCTGATGATAATGCAAACCCCCCCCCCTACCCATCCTTTTTCTTTACAGCATAGTCGGGTCCTTTAATTTTTTTGGACGGACAGTTTACAATAAAACATAACGATTCCAAAGCTTCATAACCCGCTCTTGGAAAGGCTGCTCGTGAATGGAGGACTGGCACGGATTAGCTCTCCCAGTCATGTCAGGGGAATAAGAGAAGCTCAATAAATGGCACACTTTTTTTCTAAGAAAGATGTTGCTTTAATGTGGGGGATCTCATGCTGGTCTTCCCTTGTGTCACCCCCCCCCCCCCGCTCTAGCAGATAGCGTTAGTAAAATATTGGTTATTCCGACCAATGGCCTTTTTCATATTGGGGCCTTTTATTCGCGACTGGACTTAGACAAAAGGAAAAAGTGTCCAATATTAAACAGGATAGTGAGTCATAGGGGTGTTTCCATTGGAATAGGAAAAAAAAAAATCAAACGAAACCCGCTAATGGGTTTACCAGTGCGGCTGTCGTCGTGCTGGTCTTGGGGAGGCAGATACAAATGTACCATGGCCCTGACCCATGACTGTGTTTGTAGTGACTGTGTTTGAGTGATTGTCGCACGTCTGCGGATTCCACGAAATGTAGGACTGCGAGGCCGTCTCCTCAGGACAGGGATGTGGACGAGGGCACAGATGCCTTTGTGTCTAGTGAAAATGTAGACGTTTTATCGGCTTTGCACTGCATGGAAAATACTTTTCCTTTTTGTTTTGCTGTATATGTTTGCTGTATATGTCATTACGGTGGCTCATAAATTTTTAACAATAGGGTAAGTTATTCGTTAACATTAAAAACAAACCTGTTTAGATTCTTATGTTGACTCTTGTTCAAAGTAGAACTACATTTAACTTTCATCAGTATAGACTTCTCTTTATCTTGTTTATAATCCATATGTAAAAACAATATGCAGACTTTGTAAAACCATGTGATTTGAGGAATCTTTCTGAAATCTGTCCTGTATAATTTGTAAAGCTGTGCTTATAAATATTACACCATTAAAATCGGCCAATGTATTAAACTCAATAAAGTGCTTTTTCAAAACGATTCCTCTTCTGTTCGTTCATATTCCGCGCCGTATTTGTGGCGCCCACAATGGCCGGTTCGATCCCTGCAAGCCAACACTTCTAGTGGTTGTTTCTAAAACCTCTTGTCCGAGCGGTTACCGAAGATGGCCCACAACTCTGCTGCCATGGTTACGTGTTGGAAATGTTGCTGCTAGGTGAGGGCTTCATCACCCCGGCTCCCCTCGCATTTCTCGCTCCTTCAGAAGAGACGCGTGTTTAAACAGTGTCCGAGGAATCCTCAGACCCCTAGACCTGTGACTTGTCTAAATCATCGCCCTTTGGCAGTCTCTCGGGGAAACGCCACCACAGTCATAACTCTCTAGCTCTCTCTTCTCTCTCTGAATCTCTCTCAGCCGGGATGCACATAATGCCTGTGTGATTATGAAAGGGTGCTGCGCTGGCAGGCCAGAGCGAAGACTCTGGCCCTCATTGCGTATTCCTCCTCTCCTGCCACAGTCCAGCCAGTCATCTGGAAATATGTCTCGGTCAAACAACAACGGAGGCATAAAGCACTAATGCCTTCAATGTGTTCCAACAATGTGCTACCGCCGTTTCCTCAAGTCTACACTGAAAAACATCAGCCGCTTCGTCTGAAATATCTCATGTTCTTTTGAACATAGTTGACGAAGGATTGAGAATTTCGTCAGATGGAAAAAAAAAAGTGATGAGTTGTCCAAATGTGACGGGTCACACTGCACCCCCCCCCCCACACACTTTTTTTTCTTTAAAGACAATTTGTTAATTTCAAACAGGTTGGAATGTATTAGTCCCATGTGCTTTCCCCCAGTCTTCAATCACCCATGACTCTTGTGTGATTCCTAGTAAACTACAGTGACGTGTTGGAGTTGGTGGGAAACAGAGTGATTTACAATATGCCAATCTCTCAGCACTACCCCCACCTGCCTGCTCTCCGAGGCCATGAAGGTTCCCTCTAAAAAAAAGAATTCACCCGATTGACTGCTGTCTTGTCTGCACAGCCTTTCCTGTGTATCCCAGCCAGTCGGGATAGCTGCAGGCAGCGGCTCTGGTTCCAATTAACACCAGTGTCTGTTAGTCTCCTCTTCAGCTTCAGGCGCAGGGCGTATGGATCCTGGATGCCTTGCGCTCTGACCGGCCCTTCAGGGGATCGGCCCGTGCTGTCGTGTGTTAAAACGTTATGAGACGTCGCGCATCGATGCATGAGGTGTCGGGTTCCCCAGACGTCACTCAATTTGTCGTTCCCTCTTCCAGTCACCATCGGCTGATTGTTTTGCCAGGCTGAGTACCTGGAGGAAAACAATGGAAAGATATGGTCCTGTTGCAGCCACTTAATGTTTGGTTTTGGATGGTGTAGTTAGCCTAGTCTACTGGGGTGTTAACATGCTCGAGTTATGAAGAGAAGTACAGCTGGCTGCCTCTGAGATCACAGGGTTTGGACTTGGGTTCAAGGTCTCTGGGCCTTGTGGTCTTATTTATATAAAAAGGAAATCCAGGGTTCCGTGAGGTGGGCTCAAAACCTGATGAGGGCGGGGGGGCACCTGTGGGTCTTCTGACTGCTCTCCATTCACTTCCAGAAGTGAGGTAGAAAGAAATGCCTTTGATGCTCGCTCCTTCCTTCCCTTCCAGCCGGAGCAGAGCAACTCTCTTAGGTTACCCTTGTAGCACCAGAGGACTATGAGGTAAGGGCCTGTCTGCCCAGAACTGATGGCTCTGTCAGCACAGGTTGAAGCCCTTTGATTATGCAGAACCCTGTGTTTACACTGTCGCACCCGCTTGCACTTAACAAGTTGGCCTTTTGCAAAGGAAAAGGCACAGCATCCCATTTCAGTTCTGATCCCGTAGCGCAGATCTGTGACCTGCGCTTGTCCCCGTTGAACTTTGGGTTGACCTTCCAGGGCCTGACATTGACCTCAACACACCTGCTCTTTCCTGGTCTCTTGCACCTTGTGTGGGCTGAGTGTTTATGTCATAAGGCCAACAGAATGTCACCTGACGCCAGGAACATCTTGGGAATGTCATATCATAAACAGACACGGACACAGGTGTCACCAGAGACATCGGCTTACAATTTCAGAGGCAGACGACCTACATCCCTGTCTATCAATCAAGCAAAGACCCCCACCCCCTCCCCTAATTTAATAACTGTCAGACTTGGCAAAGGAAGGAAACCTCCACCCTTGTTTAGTGTGAACCTCTGGCCCACTGATCCATGTAATTCAGCTCAACATGTAATCTGGCTGTAATTGAGTTTCCTCATATTTGAAACTCTGTCAATCTAATTTATACCTAAATGATTGCGTAGTAAGTCACACTTGTTATTCTGGAAAACACGGAGCCCTGTGTAAAGGCCCCAAGGAAAGCAGTGGGCTAGGTAGGGTCCCCACGCCCTGAAAGAGAAACTCTGCGAGCAATGGGGGTTGCTTTTCATCCTGGCCTCATGTTACTGTGGCAATAAGCACATTTGGCCCAATATGGGACAGCAGGGGTATGCCCCCCGCCACCACCACCCCTATGGAAACAGAATGTAAGGATGAGTGGCTCCATTCATCATCCCACCACCACCACCACCACCATCGCGGTGCTCCCGTGTGGCAGATTGCTGGCCACAGGCCGCCGCCCCCACCTCAACACCTTCTCGGATCCGATGGACGGCGTGACATTCACTGGTTTTCAGGAGAACGCCTTCCGGATCGCTCGCTCATGGTGCTGCTGCAACATGGAGGCCATCGCCTTCTATAATAAACTAATCACTCTGTGTCAACATGGCCTGGGTGTACGCTTTCCACATGCCTCAAACACTTTCATGGAAAAGACGCACATTTTACACCGCTGCGCTTTGAAGAAAAATCTATATTATTAAACCCCCCTTTGGGTGAAATGATTGGCATGTATAGAAACAAATTCATTATTTTGTATAAATAATCTGTCCCTCAGTGTTTTAATTGCGCTGCTTATTTCTCTTTGCCAGGCTGATCTGGCTTTTGGGGTCGGACCAGGGAATGTATTGTAAACCTAACAGCTCCACAATTTCACACACTTTGAAGGGTACCCGGAGATCAGCTAGGCCTAACAATGTCCCCCGTTACATGTTAAAAGTTACATTTGCACTCCTACTAAAGGGGCTGAGATACGTTTTCCAGTATAATGCTTTTACCACTGTTAGGTGTTTGCACATTGTCTTACTGCTGGAGGCCTCCGCTTAAGACAAAAATTATATTTGCACTCTTAGGAAAAGGGTCTGGGATACGTTTTCCAGTATAATGTTTTTACCACTTTTAGGTGTTTGCTCAAAGTCTTACTGCTCGGGGGCTCACCTTATTACAGACTACTCCAGGCCACTCTATCACTTTTCCAGCTTGACCGTGAGCAGTGGTCCCGCGTGGAGACAATTGAATCTGAAAAACACAAAGCCAAGGCTATGCCTCTCCCACCAGGACAAGCCCGGTCCCAAACGAAGCTCTCCCCATGGAAACTGTAGCCGGGTCACACAAACAAAGAGCACTTAAAACATATGTGGACTCTGGTTAATCCAGACCGTCTGTGTCCACTACCCCCTCTGTCTACGGGATTGTTTTTCAGTCAGATTAGGGGGAATAACAAAAGGTGTGACGGGTGTTGTGGAGTTCAACCCCGCCAGAGTCTTTTGGGTGGGCGTCGGAAATTGTTACTGCTACCGTCAGGCTAATTGTTTGGGAGAAGGCGCCTTTTGATCTCTGGTTCCCCCGACCGGCACAACGTTTTAGTGGCAAGGGGGTTAGGGAGCCAAGACTGCAGGGCCTGTGACGGTGGTCCAATGATCCCTGGGAATCAACTAGATGGTCATTTGACACACTTTGCCAAACCACGCTGGGTCTTCAAGGTTTATTTATTCAATTTTTTAGATTAGTTCTTGAGAATGTTCAATTTGTATATAGGATGCAAAAACAAAAGAAACATGACTTTATAATAGATCTGCCTAAATGTTCAGTTAAACCATGTTATTTATTGTTGTACTTATTTTTCTTAACACATGAATGTGAAGTGTACAAACTAATTGTAATCTGTTTAGCACATAGTTTAAGTATTTTGATTGTTGTAATATTCATATTACTTATCGTGTTAAATATATTTACCAGCTCATACGCTATAGGCTACCAGCACATTTGAAGAATTTCGGGTCGACTTTAACAGGCATTAAAATCGACCAAGTGTTAAAAGTGTACACCATCGAAACTCATGCATAGGTCTTTCCATACACTTTGTTTGCAAAACAAGGACACGGAACAGCCTTGATTTAAAAATCGAGAGACCCGCATCTATTTAGGCTAATAGTGGCGGGTCTGGTATCTCTCAACAGCTACTTCAACTTCCCTTCCAAACATTATAATTGGCTTGTGGTCTGAAGGAAGGAAAATCTCACTGATACAACCTATAATGTTCCGCACTCCAAAATGCTTAGACAGTGCTCTGCGGTAGAAGTGCTTCTCCTATGTTACAATGTTGTTGCTAGAGAGTTTTCTCCCGATGTTAAACCCTGTACCCAGCGGGCATGACTCACAGAACCAGATGTACGTGTGACGAGAGCATTGTTGTCGGGTTCTGCGTGGGAGCGCTCCTATCGGTTCTGTGCGGCGCGTGTGTAATATAATGATAGGGTGGTCACACTGCTTAAGGCGATGGGGCGCAACGGCTTTGAGGCGCCCCTGTTTTGTCTAAACTTCGCCACCTTGACGCGGACTGGGCTGGGGGGGGGGCACACGTTACTGCCCTGCTGGCTCCCCGCCACTGCTTAATGCAAAGTGGCACCGGCGCTGGAGAACTCCTTGCGCTCTCGCCGACTCCACATCAGCCTCTACAAACACAGCAAGCTCGAGAGGCTTCACATTGAACGCCAGAGCCCCCCCTAGGGCCGTCCTCCTGGGGGGAGGTCGGGAGATACGGTGACTGCGGTGTGGGGGTGTAGCGCGGGGGTCAGCTTACTCTGAGGGGCCCCTGATCTTGGCTCCTCACCTCTTGAGGGCCCCCGGGGCAGCTACCAAAAGACGAATGTATGGCAGTGGATATAGCCTGGCTCGTCTGAGCAGCGGGCAACCTCGCTGCTGTCAAACATTTACGTTCGTCCAGATTCCAGCGGTAGGCAGCAGCTCTTGTGGAGCGGGATGACATCATGCTCTGCTCATGCTCTGGAGAAGTGTCTGATTCAGCGTTTGTCGCTGGCGGGACGGAATAACAGCAACGGCTGTGTGTTATCATCCAAGGTTCATTTTTGTATATGTATTCATTTAATTTGCGTAATTGTTTTTATTTCTGGGAAGCTCCCTCTGCAGTTGTAGTAGCTTGCCGTCTATTTCTGACGGCTTCTTACCTAAAGCTTATAGTCCAGCAGACAAATTGTCACATGGTTTAACATTTGAGTAAAACGTCTTCATTCAAGCTACATTATAACACCAGGCACCAGAGATGTCGGCAAATGTCATTTTTTGTCCTCGACTTTTGGACCAAGTTTTGTCCCCAAAACTTGGTATTGGGGACAAAACGTTGTATGCTGGCCGCCCATACAACGCTTCACTCTGCCATGTCACGAGACGATCGTACCGTTGTCCCTTTAACATAGGAAATCTGTTTTTCCCCAACAGAGGTGAAGACAGGAGGAACAGGCACCTCGCTCACATTAAACAGCCATCTATTCGCCCCCATACTCTCCAGAAAATGTTTTCATGCTAATTCTTGTCACTTTGACATACATGTGTCCAACAAACAAAACACCACACTTATTCAACCACTACATTTATCTTTGCATTATTTGACTAGCAGCTTTCCCCTGCCACCAGCCCCCTAGGTTGCTTTACTGGACTCCTCTGACGAGTTGTTCTCAGAGTTTGTTAGATGCAGAGCAGAGGATCCATGCTACCATGTCAGAGATATCCTTGTGTGTACGGCGTATGCATGTGCTTGTTTAACCTGTGTGAGTTGATTGGCCAATGCACCACAGGTGTGCAGCCTCACCCGGCCCCAGAGTCCAATCAGTGTGTCTAATCATCTGTGGCTGCTGAGACCAGCCATCAACCAAGAAAAATAAAATAGGAAAGTAATTCTCAAAATAACAATATTTTCTTCAAGTATAATTATTCACAAAATAAATCATGGTCGAAATGGACATATTTTCTTTTCACACACTCACTTTCATCTTTTGTTGTCAAATTGTATACCACATGTAAACCATGAAGCTTTGCGGTTACACTATGTCACATACCAATATTGTCTTTAGAGTCCACACAGATAATGTTCTTATGAATCTATAGTGCTCCTAATGTTATACATCGGTCTGAGGTCCCACCAACTTGATACAGCTCATGTATAAGTGACTACTTTGGCTCCATCAAACACCAACTACACTTGCATCTGAAGTCTGCCAGTTTGGCGTGTATTCATACGTCTCAGTCTTTCAATGTGATATGGACAGACACCATGCTCTCAGGGAATGACTGAATCAGACCCAGAGGTTGAAATATGTTTGGAGTATTCTAATAACCAATTTAAAAACTCACAACGATGAGGCATCCGTAACAAATCACTGCAGATCCAAACGCACGAGTCTGCTCACTCCATGCTTGTGTGCGGGGCAATACTTTGTTCATCCGTCTGTAAATATTTGGATCAAGTGCAGTGATCACCGTGTGTTGTAGCGGCATCTTCATAATCTAACCAACAACACACCTGTGGCTGCTTATCGCCGTCCTAAACCCACTTCATCAACATGTGAATCTCCTGCGGGGAGCTCATGACGCAAGACGTCTCCGCTAGGATATTGGCTTTTCTTCTTGACATTGAGCATGTGTATGTATTTATCAGAGAGACGAGAGGGGGGAAATATAATCAATAAAAGTTCCATAAGTAACATCTGGAGAAATGGGCTCTGCTTCTTGCTGGTGCTGGCCGATGCCCGCCTGATTCCAGATTTATGGTAACGTTACAGCGTTGGCCAAGCCTACTGCCCTACGGCGAATGTGTGGTGTATTTATCTGCCGGCCACGAAAAACTGGCTGCCATAGTGGTGCCATGCCGCCTGCCAGGACTAAATGGCCCGTCTCGCTTTCTCTATCTCTCTCTGTTTCTCTGTTGCTCACTCTTTAGCTATGTCTCCATATCTTTGTGTTTCTCTATCTCTCTCTCTGTCTGTCTGTCTCGCCTATTCACTCTGTTGCTGTATCGCTCAGGCTGTTTCTCGATCGCTCTGTTTCTCTAGCTCTCTGTGTGCGTTTGTCTCCCGCCTTCTCTTTCGCCGTCCGTCTCTGTCACTTTCACTCTCTGTTTTTCTGTCTCATCTCTGTCTGTCTCCTCCGCTCTATTTCTCCTTCACTCGCTCTCTCTCCCAACTCTGCAGACATCACTACCCTTTGTTTGTAGCATCCATCTTTTTAATGGAGGGGGAAGTTGTGTGTGTGTGTGTGTGTGTGTGTGTGTGTGTGTGTGTGTGTGTGTGTGTGTGTGTGTGTGTGTGTATGTGTGTGTGTACACACATCTGTGAAGAGGTATATTTTAACACCACTGCGACAGCTCTTCAACACAAGCTGTTTACAGTATGGACTCGCTGGAGTGTTTGGGTACATGTTGACACACGAGAGCAACGCTTTGGGCAGGATTCTTCCACGCGGCCGTCCAGGAGACTCTCCCCCCCCCCCCCCCAGATATAGCCCCCCCGGCCCCCCGCCCCAACATAAGGACGGACCTTGGGATTGAAGCATCGGCCCTGTCGGTCAACAATGTATCGTTCGGTGTGTGCCAAACTCAAAGTGTTAACGTGAAAGGGGCCCTCGCCATACACTCCACCCCCCCCCACCCAAATCCTCTGCCAAACCACATTCCTCTAGCAGCTGCCATTTCTGACATCTGCTGCGTTGACGCGGTTTCCCTTGTCTGTAGTGTGGAATTTATTTAGTTTTTCAATGATTAAATATCACACAGAGGCACGCTGGGCCCTTCGCTCTCTCCTCAATGCGTCATATTTCGCCATTGAACACCCCCCCCCCCCCCCTACTCCCCCCACTCCCTCCCCCACTCCCTCCCCCACTACCCCCACTCCCTCCCCCACTCCCTCGGCCCTGATCGCGTTACGAGCGGATGTTGCTTCTGTTCAGCTCTTGCCGCGCGCACCGCGATGTCCGGCCACCGCCGTACGCCTCCAGCCCTCCACCACCGCAACTCTCCGAGCGGAAACACACCCCAAGGCATTGTTTCTAAATGCAATGCAAAGTCACATGTGATCAGAGGTGGTCATTCCGGCCTGTCCGTTTCTATCTTGAGTGCCGTACAATTTCTTGGATGTTTTTGTACAGTGTTTTTGTACAGGGTCCGATGTAGGAAACAGACTACAGGTTGTAGTGGGCGCAAGAGTAGATGAGGGAAAGAGGGACGCCTCATCAGTGTGAGGCTCTTTATTATAGTGCAGGGGGCGGCATAACCAGATGCAAAAGCCAAAGGAAATGTTTTGATTACACTCATATTTAAGTTAGGATTTTACACATGTGTGTAGGGTCCACGCACACGGTTTCTCGGGACAGAAGCAGAATGTTGATTCAATAGTCTTCAATCATATTTGAAGTCAGCAAAAAAAGATCATCCAAGATTCACGCTCCATGTGCGTTGCTCCATTCAAAGATACAATTATATTTGTTGCTTAGGATGCACTGCATATCATTTGATTTCACATTCTCGCCGAAAAATCTTTGTGCGTCCGCAACTTAAGTTAGTTAACATTGGGAGTTGACATCAACTAACTTTACATCGGCCTCCGATTGCAATGGCTAACGTCACCGAAGTCAATTGTTTGACGAGACATGTTGTTGATGTCTCTCCGCAGCGCCACCGAGACACTCACCGTGGTCTGGTCGGAGGTTATGTTTGACGTTATAATGGACACGACATCGTTAAGTTTCCAAAATTACATTAGGTTTTTTCCTGGGGACTGCTCGCAGAGGGACTCAAACTCTGGTCTCTGGGGTTGACAGCCAGCAGCTCTCTGTGCTGCGCCACAGAGACGCCCTATTTGATGTGGTCGGAGGTTATATTTGAGTCACACGACATTGTTTAGATTCCTAAACAACATTAGAAAGCAAAGGACTCGTTACCTTGATATTCCCCAACGTAAATCTAAAATAACGGCGTACATCGCTTGTCTATTTTTGTCCTCCTTGACACTGGTCCATCAAACAATATCTTTTGTCCAGAAGAACTCAAGAAGATCTCAAAGGTCTCGAAGGTCTGAACACATGATCGGCAGGATTCATACCATAGTATGTTCAATAGAATTATCTTCGAGAACTTGTCGTGACAACTTAAATCGTTGCAAAGGAAAATGAGGCAGGATTGCCCCGCGGACTTGGTTAATAAAAGGCCTGATTATCATACTAGTGGTTTGGAAGCCTCCAGCAACACAGTTGTCACAACTGTGTTGTGGAAACTGTGTTGTTTAAAAGCACAGACAAGGGTACCCTTAAGGTAACGTCTCACTGTCGAAGATGGGAAAATGTGTTGTGCCGTGTAAGACGTGGGAATTGCAAACCTTAGAGCGTCACATAGCACTTTGCAAAGCCATGCCTCCCCGGCTGAAGCCAATGTTAAGTGCTTGATTAAGGGCACCGTGGACCCAACATAGAACGAAGTGTTCTATCAGTTTGAGAAGAGGGCATCGTGGTTGTGCTGGGGATGCCGCAGAATCTGAAAAACAACAATTATGGAATCAAGGCTTGTGGATCTCCCATGACTGTTATTTTTGAATTTCGCCATTTAAGCCGCTTGCCACCCCCTGCTACGTTGATTCATTCTAGTATAGATAGAACCGAAGGCCGTTTCAAATGAGAGGCTTGTCTCAATCTTTCCCTTGGTTCTGGTGACTGCGACAGTCTCTGTTCCCCTGTGGATTGACCTGAGGTGGCCCGGGGACACACGCCTGCTGGAGTTTAGTCTTGTAGTTTGTACAATCCCTTCTGCCCCGTCTGTGCTGGTGGCGAGCCAAACGGGCTGAACATAGCCTATTTTTTTTCAACTATTTTTATTTGTGTGACGTGCAAGAGACAGTGTGGATTGGACTGATGGTCGGGTGTCGGGGAGCGAGGTGTGGGAGAAGAGCCACCACAAACAGTACATTTAGATGAAAACACAGAAAATGACTGTAACCCAAATAACAACAGACTATCTTGATATGTGAGTTGTCTCCTGTGTGTCGACTAGTGAAAGCGGTTGATGGATGTTGCAATGCTCATGAGGTGACTGCCACACTGCACCTTGAACTGGCCTCCTCCAGACAGGGACGTAGGGTGGCGGTGTTGGAAATACGGTTTATTGTTAGGTTTGCTGATACTGATACATGGCCCGGTGCTCCATGTTGCCATGTAGGAGCACTCTTCCTGAGTGTGTGCGGTGATTGCTCAATGTGCAACAGGTGTGCAGCCTCACCTAGCCCCAGAGTCCAACGAGTGTGACTCAGGCCAGGTGACGCCGCTTTAACCAGCCGTCATCCACATACACTCTACACCAGGGGTCGGCAACCCTAGGCACGCGTGTTGTGAATAGAGAAGAAATATTTAAAATATTGTTGCAAGTGGCCTATATGCATCGCCTTCACATAGTTTTGTAAAGCTGTACATGTCTTAAAGATATTGATGTGGATGGTTCCAAAATTCTCATGTATTCTCGTTTTTTACATTTCTCACAGTGCAAATATGTTTTTAAATGGGTTTCTGAAAATGGTGTTTTAAGATGGGACATGTGCAATTATAATTTGTAAGCCTTTATTGCCAATATAACAACCAAAAAAACATTTAAAATGTTAATGCATGATTGTGGACTATATGGAAATAGTACAATTCCAGGTCTTCTCGAAATGTTTTTGGTCGCTGTGTCATAATTCAGCTTATTTTTTTATATATTGTTGCTTAAGGCACACTCATTAACGAGAAATTGTCAAACTGGCACTGCATGTTGAAAAGGTTGCTGACCCCTGCTCTACACAATGGATTTTTGTAAACCAAGTATCTAAGCACAAATTTCAATTTTCTCCATATTCTCCCCCCCCCCCCCCACGCCCGTCCTCTCTCGTTTCGTAACATGGAAATTGGTTCTCCCATGTATCGACTGAGAAGAGTTTACTCTGGCAACCTGTCCGGGCTGCGTGTCGGGTGTCCCTGAATCATCCGGATGTCTCCGTTTCCCACTTCTATCGAGCAGGGACAATGTGAACTGACCTTTTGTGTTAGATGTTGGCACAGGTCGGACGTCCCAGCTGTGTTCAGACAGAACCTAACCCTAAAATGTAACGGAGAACGTGTCATTCCGCACTAATACCCAGCATAATCTTCATTAACGTCATCTTCATCCTATTCGTGCTTCAGGGGAAACATTTTCCTGCGAGCAGGGAACCTCGCACCAGCAGCAGTCAGTTTTTTTCGGTCTTTATCAGGAAAAATGAAGCGGATGACCTAATTTTCACCCGTCTCTGGATAGTCCCGCAACACGTGCTCAGACACATGCAAAAAGACAGTTAATTAGCCGTTCATCATCATTCAACAAGGCTAACGATTCCAGAATGACTCTCTCATGGTGAGGTTAGAATCCCTTTCGGAAAGAAATGAGACATAAAATGTGCTGCGACGGACTCCCAGCAGCGATACATTGTCCAGGATGATAAGGCTAAATTAAAACCTCATTTGGAGGGAAATGTGTGTTTGTCAAGTTCTCTCTTCTCTTTAAACACTCCCAGGTCAGATAACTCAAAAGCGCGTTTGGCTGTTAAATACTAAGTCGGAGAGAAACTCCTGTTACACATGACATAACGATTTGGTAAGAATCACTCGCGGAAGACGAAACTAGGACTCTGGTTATGTGTGGCCTGATTTTCCCCTTCTCCCGGCGTGAGCCAAGGTTTAGTGATCCCTTTCAGTGTATACAGCGCGGTCTCTGCGAACGTGATTGTTGGACGAATACGTTCATTTTGCACGGAGGGATAATTTGTCCGGGGCTCTCGTTCCTTGACCCCCATGTGATTAGCCGTGCTCCGTGGCAGTGTGGGCGACGTAAGAGGGTCACTCTCCCGGCCACGGAGAACACTCCTGAGGGTTCGGTCTGATTGAAAACATCCCCCCAGGTATACAGCGAGAGCGTCGCGAAAGCTGCACTGAGTACTAATCAGTCAATTGTTTCAGGAATTTAACAATTAGGTTTCTGGTTGGTCGTTTTCTTTTTTCCCTTTTTTCTTTTTTTATTATTCCAATGGCAGGAAAGAGCGGAGAAAAAAAAAGAGCCGAACAAAGTCCTGTTTCTAATGAACCGGGCTCTTCTGAGCATCCTTCACAGCAAGGTAACTAATTACTTCAGCATGCCCCGGGAGTCATATTTCCTCATCAAATGGGAAATGATTTTCAGTGCATCTGCGTTCTTAGATTTCATGGCGTGCGGCTGCGTCGGCGGAGGACGCTAAAGTGGAGTTCCTGGCCCACTAAATAGCCAAGGTGAGGTCTGGTCTCTGTCAAGCGGCGGGCCGTGCCAAACGAGAATCTCCTCGTGTCCTTCTTCCTCACCGAGATAACCGTGCACTTTCACGAGCCCCTTTCAGAGCTTTCAGCAAAAACCAGGGGAGAGAGGGAGAGGGAGAGAGAGGGAGAGAGAGGGAGAGGGAGGGAGAGGTGGAGGGAGAGCACGGTCAGAGAAGAAGAGGAAGAAGAATAAGAAGAAGGAGGAGAAGAAGAAGAAGAAAAAAACTAGAAAAGCTAGAAAAACCCCAACAGCATGGAATATCACTTAAGTTTCTCAATGGAAAATGTGGCTCAGCAAAGGTAGGGGCAGCGCCAGCTCCGTGCTAGGACGGATGAGAGAGCAGGAGAGTCGGGGGTCAAACCACCTGATAGGATTATTTTGGGGGAAGTATCCCGAGTGAGTGATCATAGCGAGCGGTGGTCACTGAGGTCTCGCTGGCTTCAGAACCCGGCGAATCTGCAGGGGGAACAAAGAACAACCTCGGCGGAGCTACCTGGGTTCCCGGGCCGACCGCTGAGTGATTCTCCGTGTTGATTGGTTGTGACTTGATACTGACTGATTCCGACACATGACCGCAGTTGTTTCCCAGGGCCCTTCCGTCGCCCGGGCGGCAGCAGCTCTCGCACTGTTCACTGCGAGCCGCCTAACCCTCCCCCTGCGGCCGCTCACTCTATCTCTCTTTAAATGATTTCGGAGCTCTTTGCGTCTGGGTCCTCTTCTGGCGTGAGAGGAGCCCTGGGCAGCCGGTGGCAGCGGCCCGGGCATGGTAGAGCCATTAATAAGAGGAGAAGGGGATGTGGGCCGGGGCCTCCGAGCGACACGGGCCCGTCTACAGAGTGTGAACTATAAATTCCCTCTCCCTGCACCGAGGAACCGGGGTGCTTCAGACAAGACCCAGACACCCGCCGGCTCAATGGCTCCATTGTGTTCCGGCAGCGTCACGCGTCCGGACTCACAGCCCCATAACGGTTCATCCTACCGGTATGGAGTGTCAAAAAAAAAAAAAAAGAAAGGTATATGCCCAGGACAGGAGGAAGATTTACGTTTTCTAATCTTTTTTTCTTTTTTTTTGGACACACACCCACACACACCAGTGTGTACCTAAGACTGCTCCACTCACGGACAAGGCCTCTTTTGAGCACGTAACAAACACAAGGATAGCATTGCGATTTCAGGTCAAACAAAGTGAAATTCCTGACGTCCGTCCGAAGGTAGAACAAATACACAGGAGATAGCAAACAGTGCCCCCCCCCCCCCCCCCCGAACCACTAATGTGTGTAACGTGGCACATGCAGCTCAGCTGATGTGCACCACTGTATACACTGGGTCGCTCCGAGGGTTTGCCCTGATTGGTTTGTTTAGCTCTCCGAAACCACCCTGCCCTCTGCACTGTAAATAAACATCCCCTGCATTACCATCAATGTCAATGGATGGCCCATGGTTACAAACGGAGACCGCGGCATGGGGACATGCACTTCTTCTTCCCAGAGCGCAAAGCAGGAAAACAAATGTTCACTTTGTTGGGAGAGAGAGAGAGAGAGAGAGAGAGAGAGAGAGAGAGAGAGAGAGAGAGAGAGAGAGAGAGAGAGAGAGAGAGAGAGAGAGAGAGAGAGAGAGAGAGAGAGAGGAGAGAGAGAGAGAGAGAGAGAGAGAGAGAGAGAGAGAGAGAGAGAGAGAGAGAGAATTCTGTATATTTGGCGAACAGTCAAAGCAATGGATCAGAGCGTAGAATTAACCATAGCCATGAGATGAGCTTAAATTAAACAAATGTGAGGTAAGTAGAACACTTAGGGTTAATCAGAGTTAGGAATCATCCCCGAGGTTTGGTTGCAGAGCAAGCTCTTTGATGTATTTGAGATAAACGTTATCAAATGACACTGCGTATGCATGTATATCTACACGTTATCAGACAAAAGAAGACAGTATTTCATTAAAAGGTTTATTCATTGTTTTGAGAGGATAACAATGTTTACAAAAAATTAACTTTTACATTAGAGCAATTCGGACAATTCAACAAGATATGTATTTGGTCATTGGATAAACATCCAGTCTCTCTCAAAAGAAAACAAAACATCAACACAATTCATATAACTTAGCAATTTGTTTTTGTAACAAAAACTATCGTGACCACTTTTCTTTCGTTGTCATATTTTTTTTTTTACAGTTCCTAAATAATTTATAAACTTTTTAAAACATATCACGTCAAAGAGTAAACCGTTTTTTCTTTTCTTTCATGTGTCGCTAGAGGAGCAGTTGTAGGAGCTGTCAAAATGTAAAAGTACAGTACAGTACAGTTGGCCGTAAAACCGTTGCGCTGAGTCTTGTGTGTAGGTGATAGCAGACCTCTCTCCGGACAAGCCCGTTGGAATAGGAAACGTGTGTGTGTGTGTGTGTGTGTGTGTGTGTGTGCGCGCGTACATGTGAGTGGTGTAAGCGTGGTGGGGATGGATGGAGTGGGGTTAAAACCACCTTCACCCCCTTGTCTTGTTTTCTCGCCCCGAGAGCGGCCGGGTTTTCCGTGTGACGGCCCCGCCGGCTCTTCTGAGGCCCTAGGAGAGCTGCTGGATACACACTAAGCAGGGGGGAGGTTTGACGAAACCCTGCGGCTGCCACCACCCGGATCAGGTGTATACAAAACACATGTGGAGCCCCCCCCTCCCACCACCACCACCACCTCCTACCCAGCAAGAAGAGCCTCAGGATCGTCTGTCGTGATTGTGTTTTGTTATGCTTCCATAGGCACGCCAACAGGAATATTATATAGGCTTTTCCCCCCCGGTTTCGGTTTTGTCTGTCATTCACCAGCGTGTAAAGTAAACGCATGGCTGTTGTCGTCCTGAATGCCCTGCCACAACCCTTGCACAAGTTGAGGTTTCTTACTGTAAGTGCAGCTCTTGATATTTTTTTTTTGTTGAATATACTTTTTAGCAATTCCAGGGAGAAAGAAATAAGAAAATGTTGGAATTGAAACAAGTTGTGAAGCTTCTTTTTCTTTTTTGTTCTCAACCGCGAGTCCAGGCTGGGGTTGTTACAAGAAAGGCCAAAAACTGCACAACGAATAAACAAGTGGGCATTTTATCACACAAACAGTACCGTGAAGTTACGCATAAACTTTTAAAGAGTCAGCAGACCGAGAGCCAATTTCACTTAGTCGCGATGGTTTTCAACCTTAATTTCTTTCTTAGGTTTTGTACTTGGCGTAGTTTTGCTGCAATGTAAATAACATGTGCGCTTGTACATACTTTAGAAGCATTCAAAGAAGAGTTTTTCCATCGGATCACGTTAGAAGCATCTTAATGCGCTCGGGCTAAAGTGAAAACCGAGTGAAAAAATAAAAGGAAGGAGGTTTTGTGGGGTGGGGTGGCTAGAAACGAAACAACCACATATATACAAACTCAATCAAACAAGCACTCTGAACACTTGCTGGCTGACAAAGAGATAATACTGAAGTACAAAAAAAAGGAGATGAAAATAAATGGGGGAGACGTGTGGAGAAAAAAAAGTCTAACTTTCAAGTCTGTCCCTCTGTCTGCTTGTAAACAGCAATTTGAAGTTAATTCTCCACAGCTGAGAGAGCTGAGGATCAAACGGCTGGATCAGAGAGGGGGGGGGGGGGGGGACTGGGTTATGAAGGGGGGGGATTCATCTCGATCTACCTTGTTCAGAGCAGAAACATTTGAGCAAAGGCACCCCTGCCCACGTTAAAGGCGAGTGATAACACAGAAATAAATACAAAAATATGTCCCTTTTTGGGTGATGATCCTCTCGTGTTTAAAACCTCAGATCAGCAAGATGTGTGTGAATGTGTTTGCGTGAAAAAGAAAAGAAAAACAAACTGACTTCACCCTCCCCTCAGTCCCGGCCCAGCATCTGTGCATGTTTCAGCGGCTCATAACCCCCTGACATGGAGAGGAGTCGTACGAACGCCAGACTGAGAGGTGGGGTTCCAGAGGGAGATGCTGGAGGCGTTTGCTTGCTTATCAACACACGGCAGGGCCAAGCCATCTGAATGTCTCCCCAGTTATTGTTGGCCGGCCCGGCCCCCAGCGTCCGACAGAGACAAAACAGAGAGCTCAGTATCCAGTCAAGATGAGGCATTTAGACAAAACAAGCACAATGCTGCTGGAGGGGGAGAGAAACGCTCCTGGGCATTTTTTCGGACCGTCTGTTTCCTCGTGTGTGTGTGTGTGTGTGTGTGTGTGTGTGTGTGTGTGTGTGTGTGTGTGTGTGTGTGTGTGTGTGTGTGTGTGTGTACAGCTTGCTATTTGAGTTCATGAGGTCTCTCGCAAAAAAGGCAGAGCTCATTCACTCGCTAAGGCACAAACCGTTTTTGCATGGGTTCATTCATAAAAAAAAACCAATCCTGAATAATGTCCATGCCTCTTAACATCTGTATATATTTATATTGAGATAAATTGAAGTAGAAAATATCCTTCACCGTTTTTCCAAAGAGGCACCTTTAGAATCAGCTCTTTGATGCTGCTTCAAAAAGAAAAGGCACTTTGGCGAGATACAACTTTCATAGTATAAAAAAAAAGTAACCAAGGAAAGAAAATCGTACGCAATCAAAATAAGTTAACATTACAAAAGTGTCTCGTTTAGGAAATACTGACGTCATTCTTGTCCATCGTGTCCAACCGCAAAACGCACAAGCCCACCGGGTAAAAAAAACACAAATAAAAAGGGGTCAGGTCGTTGCCCCGGTTGCGCCTCATATAAACACGTCCCACTAGCGAGGAACGCAGAGGGGGTCTTCATCGTCCCGGTCGCCTGACTCACCTGAAGCCTTTCCAACACACGTGTCACACATCGACTCACAGGAAGCCTTCTCTTGTCCTTCCTTCCTTCCGTCCCTCCTTCCTCCCCACTTTCTTCACAAACCTTCTCTTCTTTCTAGGTACCGAGTTAAACTCTGAGGAATGTTTTATTCTGCATCGTCCGTCCCTCCCCAAGAGGGAGTGGTGGTTGGGTGGTGTGGGTGGTGTGCGAGGGGTACCCAACGCTCCTCCCCATGCTAGTACTTCTGCACCATGGGCACTTTGACAGTCTTGATCTCGGCTATGTGGGACGACTTCTGGATGATGCAGCTGGTGGTGCCGGCGGCGGCGGCGGCGTCCACCTGGGCCAGGTTGGTGAGCGCCATGGCGGCGTTGATCTCCCGCCAGTACCGCTCGTCTTTGCCCTTTGCCCGCGGCTTCTGCATGCCTCCGACCACCACTCCGATGGACCTGGCCACACAGAGAAAGACAAGTGTACGTTAGTGAGGTCTGGGACGTGTAGGGGAAAACAGTTGGCCGCAAAAAAAACCTCAGTGCGAGTTAGGGCTGAACGATGAATCTAATTCCATCAGACATCACGATGTAATGGTTCGTTTGCAAATCGCAAAGGCTACGATAAACGCTGAGATTTTTTAATTGATCCTTTTCTTTTTTTAAATATGTATTTATTTACAATTCATAAATAAAGATGTAAAAATATCAATTCATCTCAACGTATAGGAATGGCCTAAAGGAAAGAGTAGTTTATATGTTGACTGCTTCCAATGTTGTGTTGGTCATACTACAGAATGATTTCTTGCTTGTTTTGTGAATTATACAGAAAATAAGAACTTTAAAAAGAAAAGTCGCATACTAAATCGCAATCGCAATATTGGTCAAAATAATTGCAATTAGATTAAATCCCCAAATCATTAGCCCTAGTGTGAGTGTTCTAGGAGTGATGTTAAAGTCCTTGAAAGTGAGCCGCACTTGCGTTTGTCAGAAGGGTCACTGAACACTCACCCGCCGTCACATTTACTTGATCCATGCTCCATGGTTTCTGAAACGAGAGGAAAAGGAGAGGTTCGTTTTCAGACGGGGCCAACGGGTACTGATTGAGACACAGTTGAACTTAAGAGCTCAGGGAGTAATTGTGAGCCTGCGCGTGTGTGTGTGTCTCTGTGTCGGTGTGCGTGTCTCTGTGTGTGTGTGTGTGTGTGTGTGTGTGTGTGTGTTTTTCTGTGTGTGTGTGTGTGTGTTTCTACATCCGTGTGGTTGCGTACTCCTAAATGCTGGTGTGAGGTCTGCGTTGACAGAAACGCGCGTTGCTCTGCTTTCCATCTTCATTGCGACGGTGGAACATACATGAGACATTTTGCAAGGAGCCATCAAGAAACAAGGTGACTAATAGGATAAAACCGAAGAAGGGGAAATGGTTGTTCATGAGTCATAAGCTCCATTCGCTAATATTGAGTTAAAAAACAAATGGGCCGAGGCCAACGTAATTGTGATGTCTGAGGCATGGAGATTGAACACGAGCGTAAAATGAGTGACTGTGGGGGAGAGACAGAGAGATCGATGACTGCCTTTTCTTTTTTTTTACCGGTCGAATGGGAGCAATCTCTGTCATATGTAAAACATTAGAGAGGGAAAAGCAAAGTCATTAAACAATGAAATGCAACTTTTGTTGCGTCCCAGCCAGCCTGTTTACTTTTCAGAGGACAAAAGGGTGAAAGAGATGGAGCTTGCGTGTGAGTGTGTGCGTGTCTCTGTGTGTGTGTGTCTCTGTGTGTGTTTGAGCATGTGTACGCGTGCTTGAGTGTGTGCGTGTGCGCACTCTTAAACCCATTATATATGTCCTATCTGAGCTACATCTTAAGGTGACTTTTTTAAACAACACTGAGAACATTGACAAAAGTTTGGCTGCATATTGGTCATCAAAAAGGAACAGAATGTCGCCCTTTTCTAGTCATGCAACCTTCAGGCTTACTTCCTAAGTTAGCCAAACACAGAGTTTATACTCCGAGTTTATGAGAAGGTTCTTCTTAATCCCAGAGAGACGGTGCCTGAAATAACTAAATGCGTAGGCTACTCTCAAAAGAGATTTCTGTCTAGAAAAACGACGGTTACACTTATGGGACCTGAGGCTCATTCCCCTGTAATGTACAGTTCCCTGTCAGTTCCTGTCAGTGAATGTGGCTGTGTGCTGGACGGACAGCTCAGTGTAAGGTGGAGCACTCTCTACTACACACACCATTAGAGAAGACTGGACTTCTGCAGACCCACAACATGACATCACCCACAACACAACACCGCCTACTGCAACACAACACACCACCTACAACACGACACCACCCGCTATAAAAGCCCATTCTAACAAGGCGGTTGTTTAATGTTCTCTCTGCTAATGAAAATCTAGTGTCCCTCTCTGACTGTGGTTCTCATAGAGTGCGATGCTGGCCTCAGCACTGATAAAAGCACCAGTAAAGACTGGGATGAGTTAAGAATGCCACCTCAATCTCCCAAATGTTGTGTGTCCCGGAGAGCTATAGATCTGCAGCCGCAGGCTATTAGCAAAGCGCTACAAGGGCCTAATCAACCCCCGATGATACGCTAGGCTAGCATGTAAGGCGACCCGCGTGGACCTTCCCCGGCCCGGGGCTGAAGGGCCCCAATTATTTAATGTCCGGCCGTCACCCAGTCCGCTTGGTAATGGTGGAATTCCACGGATTGATGCATGCTCCAACCTTCAACCTCCTGTCACCACCTCTCTCTCAATCACTTGCTCGCTCTCTAGCTTTCTCTCTCTCTCTCTCTCTCTCTCTCTCTCTCTCTCCCTCTCCCTCTCTCCCTC